>NC_136503.1:106969246-107001746 GCF_053919585.1 Euprymna scolopes
GAGGGCAGAGTTTTATACAAGATCGTTTTTTATCTAACGTATTTCCAATTTCGTAAAACGGGTTAAAATTTGTCTAATTGCAGAAGAATCTCTGTTCTTTCCGATTGAAAACAAAACAGCTACTACTCTCTGATCCCATCCAGAAATCTTGGAATAGATGAAGAAAAAGATCACTTTATAGTTTTGTCCATTTGTCGGTCTGTCATGCTTAAGGTTGAATTATCATTTTCGCCAGTCTTACGTTTCTGATTTTTTTTTTTTTTTTTTTTTAGATAAGATTTGGTTATTTGTATTATTAAGATTATTCGGACTACTATTCTCATCTTGGATGTTATTGTCACAATGTTTCGGTCGATGTAACCGCCGACCTTCTTCAGGTGTATCTTGCCAAACTCGTGAATGTTTCTGTCGAACTCGGGAATTCGGACAGAGTTTCGAGCGGAACCCTTTATTTACTTCACAGGCATAGCATGTTCCGTCGCCTACACTGAGACTTGAACCTTAAAGCGAATATCACGATTTACAATTGATTTTTTCCAAGTACTCTAACCACCTCGCAATGAGTCCTTGCAGTGTAGAATACTTGGAATAAATTAATTGTAAACGTGATATTAGCTTGAAGGTTGAAGGTTCAATCCTAAGTGTGGGTGACCAAAAAATACAATTGCGAATTACTTAGGACCTTTATCCAGTCATGGCTGACGGAATGATAGCATAGTACTACCGTGAAATGAATAAAGGGTTCCGTTCGAAATTCCATGCAAATTCCCGAGTTCGACAGGACACACTGAAGAAGTTCGGAGGTTACATCGACCGAAATGTTGACAATCACAATCAAGATAAGTACAGTAGTCCGATGAATCCAAATAATACGAATAACCAATCCTCATGTCAAAAATTCAAAAAAGTAAGATTTATGTTAGATACGTGCAAACCAGTAAGGTCGGAGGTTCTTTGAAGTACTCGAAGTCGGACTAGTAAGAATTATGGAAATCAGTAAGATGTTTTTACGCTTAGAAGGGTCAATAGAATGCTGAAAGATTTTAAAGTAAGGAATCGATGTTGTTTTTTTTTTTTGTTTGGAATTCTAGGATTCAGAATTTATGGACTCCTAAAAGTCGAAATCAAAGTTGCGCTTAAAATGTCAGATTCTGCAACTCGGATAGCACTTCAACTCGGCTTTGCTCGGACCCTATGTACTGTTCATAACTTTATGTGCATATGTATATATATATTAACAGTTTTGACACATGTTCAGGTAACCTACATCTAAAATTTCTAGTGCTAAGATCAAAAATTGGCGGAGGAGTTTGGTAGAGTCTGCAAATGTCAGCTCTCCGACTTTGACCCCTTGGCAGCCAAATGTTCGCCCTTTTTTTTACATGGGGGTCACCACTTATCAAGGCCTGAAGGCCACGCAGGGATAAGGGTTATTGCGTGTACAGTAATCAATGAGATAGTATTGTAGTAATCATTAGTATTGGGGGTTTTGATAGAGTGTCTTACTTAAGGAGGCGGTTTGTCAGGAGTTTGTTTAGGCTGGACTTGAAGACGTCCAAGTTGTAGTCAGGTGGGAAACAGGCAAGCGGCAGAGAGTTCAACTGGCCTGCAGTTATAAGAAAGAAGCTTTGCTCATGGAATCTACGTTTGGATTTAGGCACAGATAAAGAGTGGGGGAAAATTATTGACAGTAGTTTCAGCCAGGCGGGTGTTTCTCGTGAAAGATTGGCGATGGGGGACGAGGGATTGGAGCTCAGACGAGCACCTGCCATGGAAATAGCGATAAAACAAAGACAGGCTTGCAACGTCTCTTCTGTGGGAGAGAGGTTGCAGGAAAGAGAAAAGGGCATCCCCCACTAAGCCACGAATTATATTTTGTACTCTGTCAACTAATTAAAAAGATTGCTGCAAGTTATGTAAAATTTCAAATGTTTAGACGCAAAATTGGCTGCATAGTTTGCTAGAGACCGAAAAGATAAAATCTTTTAAACGCTGACCCTTTCGCAGACAATTTTTCAGCCAATAGCCGATTAAACAGCTTGCCCTATGTCTGAATACACTTTATGTAAAATTTCAAATGTTTAGACCAACATTTAGCTGAGTAATTTGGTAGAGACCGCAGAGGTCAATTTTTAAAAACCTACATCTAAAATTCCAAGTGTTTAGTCCCAAAATGGCAGAGGAGTTAGGTAGAGTATGCAAATGTCAAATCGTTGAACTTTGATCCTCAGACAGCCTTATTTCTGTCCGAAAACGGATTAAAACATTTTTCCCAAATCTCAATACCCCTTATGTCAAATCTGAAGACTGTAGACTAAAAATTGACAGAGTAGTTATGTAGGGAAATGTACACAGACAGACAGACAATTTCGCTTATTTATATATATATATATATATATATATATATATATATATACACACACACACACACACATATATATACATATATATATATAATTATATATATATATATATATATATATATATATATATATATATATATATATAAAGCTGAACGTCTGTGTGTGTGTCTGGTCACGAATAGGCTCCTATATGGTTGACTATTTTAAAAAACTGATCACATATAATGATAGAAGATGTATCGAGACACAGGAATGGGTATGTTTGATCTCGCATAATGATGATTCATTAAAATTGTGGGGTCTGCGTATGCGCCTGGTCCACAAAGTATGGAAATAAAAAATTATAAAATTAAAAAAAAAGTTTACAAGTGGTTTTGATATAGATGTACATAAGAATACTTTGATAAGTATGTTTTAACTTAAATAGGGATGGTATAATAAAATTGTGGAGTCTGCGTTCGCGCCTGGCCTCCATAGAATGGAAATATGCACAAACTTTAATAAAGACTTTTCATATCTATCTGCGTAAGTATAGTTTGATAATTATGTTTCAGTTTGAAAAAATATGGTATAATAAAATTATGGGGTGTTCGTTCACATCTGATCTCCATAGAATGGAAATATGTCACAAAGTTTAACAAGGTTTTTTAATATAGATCCACAAAATATTGTGATAAGTGTTTCAGTGTGAACAGGTATGGTATAATAAATTATGGGGTTTATCTATTTTATTTTTACTTTCATCATATTTTGCTTTGGTTTTGGTACCCCCAAATTCGAAGCTATCTCTTTACAACCCTTCCTTTTCATACTTTCATAAATCAGAGTCCATTTTCTGTAGGCTGTTTTTGAACCCAGTCAACGACGGCTACTTTTGCTAGTATATATATATATATATATATATATATAT
Source organism: Euprymna scolopes (assembly GCF_053919585.1). Taxonomy (NCBI): domain Eukaryota; kingdom Metazoa; phylum Mollusca; class Cephalopoda; order Sepiida; family Sepiolidae; genus Euprymna; species Euprymna scolopes. The sequence goes on from NC_136503.1 coordinate 106,972,520, forward strand.
ATATATATATATATATATGTATATATATATATATATATATATACCCGACTACCCGTGACTCGTTGGGTCAGTATATGTTTTAGCTACTTATGAAATAGTGAGTATACACAATTAATGTATAAACACGTAAAAATTGAATGTACGCGCGTGCGCGAAAACAAACATGGCGACCAGTGAAATCAATACATTGGATAATAAAGGTCTTGACACCATTGCTCCAAGATTAAATGAAAAATCCTTTATATAAAGGGGTGTAATCTGTTATATTGGAATTCTTTGAGATAACTCTTCATAATTTATGTATTCAGTGCATTCAGTCTTTTGCGGACTGTTATCCTCATATTCATAGTTGTTGTTGTTGTTTCACCACGTTTCAGCAAGCTCATCCTCAATCAACCGAAGAAGGCGAGAGGATGCGTTGACTGAAACGTGGCCAAACAACAACAACAACAACAACAACAATGAATAACAATCCACAATAGAATGGATAGGCAGAATACAGAAATCATGCATTCTTGTTCTTCTTTTCAAATGAACAAAACTTATTACGTCTCTACTTTTTCTATCAGCGTTCATTTTATTCCAGAGAAAAGCAAATCTGTTTCTCGTTTTATTTCTCTTACTTCTCTAATAAGATCCGAATTTGTTTTCGTGTTTCTTTTTTTTTTTTTCTTGTTCCTTTTTTTCTTGTTTCTTTGTTTTTCTTGTTTCTTTTTTTCTTTCATTAATTCCACGTAAACTACTTTCGTTTATGTATTAGGAGATTGCTTTACGGTTCCTTTGATTTGTTCGGCATTCAGTATACAAAAAAAAAAAAAAAAAGAAAAAAGAAAGAAATCTGCGCCGACCTAACCATGCTATTCTCTGACTTTTATTGAAACGTTTGCGTTTAACATTTGTTGCAATTAAAGGGGTAAAATACGGTCATTCACTTCTCCAGGTTCTATTTTTTTGTATTTATCACTAGAAAGGGGAATACGGGGGAGCAGGTAGCTAAAAACCCGAAAGATATGTCAACAGTAGGAGAATGGATATCCTCTAAGCATTCGGCGATAAGGATAAAAAGAAAAAAATAGTAAATGATTTCATTTTTTTAATTAACCAAAAAGTATACAACACACACACATATATATACACACATATATATATATATATATATTGTATATATATATATATATATATATATATATATATATATATATATAACTACTTAATTTACTCACATAAAATTAATATACAAAAGTATAGATTTATGCGTAAACTTTAAGTATTTACTTCAAAAGTGCTGAATACGTAGGTAGAGCAAGTTAGTAATTTATAAAATATATATGGCGATTAAGCTACACTGAATATTCCGCGTTTCATAACCCCCCCCCCAAAAAAAAAACACTAACCTAGTTTTAAAACAGATCCTTTGTCCGATAAATGTATGCCCATTGGCTGATAGGAAGGGCGCGGTGGATACTAGAAAGCTGATTGGCTAACTAAAATCTCAATAGAAGAGGAGCATATAAAAACGATAAACAACCACAGGATTCGCGCATAAGCCTAAAGAGTCCTAGAGTGGATGAAATGCGGAATATTCAGTGTAGATTAATCGCCATATATATTTTATAAATTACTATATATATATATATATATATATATATATATATATGCAAGACTTAAACCGTCTTTTCTTCCCCTTCCCCCTACTCGTCGGTATCCTAATTCCGACATACTATTTTTTTGTGTTTTGGATACTTTTGGAACCTTAGATACGACATTTATATAATTATCTAGTGAATACGTAATTATATATGATTTTTGTTTATCATACAAAAAATACATTAGAATAGCATTTCGTTATCGCTTTTGTTTTCATGTAATAAAAATTAATCAACTTTTTGCTTTGTATAGGATACTTAATGCACCAACTGTCTATATAAGACTATTCACATATTCTATACAACAATAAGTAAGTGTAATCTATTTCCATTATTAAATTTTGCTTTTAAGAAAAATGTTCATCTATTATTCCAAAATTACTTTGTGTTGTTTTATCGTTTTCGTCATTTTTTTTTTATTCTATTATAGGAAAGAAGCTTAATCTTAGCAGCATTAAATGTTACCATCCATTTTCGACCCAGTTCCTATTCAGACTAAGGTTATTGTCTAAGGTTTCTTCTAATCCCTTGCAGATGTGTATATTCGGTTTTCGTTCATGTTTTTTTCATTGTCTTTAATAAACCATTCCTCAGACTCCATTATTCATCCATTTTCCTCTCTCATTCTCCATGTCATTAACTATTTCTCTTGCTCTGCTTATTTTTCATAATTTTCTAAACTCCTGCCTAAGCCGACGCCATGTTTATTCTCCTTAGCGTTACTATAATGGCGCCTTTATTTTTGTCTGGGATTATTCTACTTAGTTTAGCCAAGAGTAGATTTTAGCTGGATAAAAGAAAGCAAATATGAAGTATTTTTCATTACACAGTAAAGTTGCTTGTACCGCGTTAGTCAAGGAAGTGCACAAAGTGTAAAAGAGAAAATGCTTAGGGGGGTTTGTTGTCGTGCATTGGTATGGCATTGCAGTGCCTTAATTTGTCGTACATATATAGTAAAACACATTTTTATTAAAACCTAAAACGTACATTGAGTCGTGGAAGTAAGGCAAGTAAAGAGGTAGATACAATGGAACAATATATGAAAAAATGAGAAGAGCCTTCAGTTGTGTCAGCTCTATTTTCTCATAGTTACCGTCACACACACACACACACACACACACACACACACACACACACACACACACACACACACACACACACACACACACACACACACCCGCGCACACATATTATATATATATATATATATATATATATATATATATATATACATATATATAGCGGAAATGGTAATTTAAAAAATAAAACGTATATATATATATGTATATATATATATATATATATATATATATATATATATATATATATATATATATATATATTGTTTTTAAAATATAATTGTCCACTGACGCGTGTTTCGTCTTCTACGCCACTCTGATGAGCCGTAGACGACGAAATACGTGGCAGTGGATAATTATATTTTAAAAACAATATATATGCCGTTTCCCATATGGGGGTACCAAATTGGTTAACGGGAAAATTATTTCCAACTCGCATTTAGGTAAAAATACACTTTCGTAAATAATTGAATTCATTCAAAACGTATCGCAAAAAAATAACATCTCTTTCTCTCTCTCTTACTCTCTCTCTCTCTCTCTCTCTCTCTCTCTCTCTCTCTCTCTCAATATATGTATATACATAAATATACATATATATACATATATATATATATATATATATATATATATATATATATATATACAAACAGATAGATAGATAGATAGATAGATAGATAGATTTTTTTCATGCCATCATTGTAATATTGAGGATAAATGTTTCGTTGACAAATTTTTGGATGGATAATAAAATCAGCTGTTGTTAAAGAGGAAACGCCGGACGGCAACAAATTGCATCGATAATAATTTTTTTTTCTTGACGACCTCCGTAAACTCCGAGGATAATCCGACATTAAGAAAAACCGGAAACGCATCAAATCCATAAGATGATAACGCGCGTACATTTAATGCTTTCTTATTTCATATGTAAGCTTTTATTTTTAATCGTAGAAACAACGGGATAAGATCAAAGTGTAGTATCTGTTCCGGCAGATACTACACTTAAGATAATTTGTACCAGTCAATGGAGGGGAAACCCTCTATACTGGGACAATTATTATTTTTGGTAACCAGAGTGCCCCCTTTTTGCCTACTTTAAGGGGAGCTGGTTTTTACCTCACATTAAAAACGGCCTTGTGCCTAATTTGCTCAGTGGGGGGGCAAATAAACACCATCTGTTCCGACAGATACTGCACTTAAGATAATTTGTACCAGTCAATGGAGGGGAAACCCTCTATACTGGGACAATTATTATTTTTGGTAACCAGAGTGCCCCCTTTTTGCCTACTTTTAGGGGAGCTGGTTTTTACCTCACATTAAAAACGGCCTTGTGCCTAATTTGCTCAGTGGGGGAGCAAATAAATACCATCTGTTCCGACAGATACTGCAAGCAAAGACCGTATGTGGGGGTAACCCCACATATCAGACCTTGGTCAACGTAGGGATCACCCTACAGACCAACAGTTACTACCCAGCTCCCATTTCCCACCTCTCGGGAGCTGGCCCCCCATTCCCTCCCCCTCCCTCTCTCTCCACATTAAAAAACGGCCTTGTGCCTAATTTTCTCAGTGGGGAAGCAAATAAATCCAATCTGTTCCGACAGATACTGCAAGCAAAGACCAGATGTGGGGGCAACCCCACATGCCTGACCTTTAACCATCTCCCATTTCCCACCTCTCGGGAGCTGGTCCCCTTTTTCCCTTCCCCCTCCCTTCACTCCTCACATTAAAAATTGGCCTTGCGCCTAATTTGCTCGGTGGGGGAGCAAATAAATACCTATCTGTTCTTCAGATGCTGCACTTCAATTTCTTATTCTCTGTCAGTGGAGAAGAAATCCTTCACGACTGAGACAATTTTTATTTTTGTTCCTTTTATCCACGTTAAAAAACGACCCTGGTGTCGAACTCTGTCCCGTGGGGAGGCATTGCAAATAGGAACAAACAGAGCGTATAGAATTTACTGCGACCTTTGTCCTAATCGGTAGCATGAGCCAGATAGACCTATTTATATTTAAGTAATACGTATAATCACGTTGACACACTGCTTTTTTTTTTTTTTTTTTTTTTTTTTTTTGCTTGGGACTCACCACGTAAAATACGGCATGAGCTAACCCAACAGATAGATAAAATTTTTTTAAATTAAACTACTTCTAGCTATGATTGAATTTGCACATGCGTAAAACCAATAAAAATATGTCGGCAAGTTTAATTGAACATCTTTCATTTCAATATGCCGATATAATTCTGTAAGCGTTATTCATCCATCCAAACAAAGATTTTACTCGTTATAAACCATCCATAATCCGTAATTACTATTTACTGTTGATTTTGGTGTTGTGTGACTATTAGTTTAAGAGTTTATCGGTTAAATATTTTCACACAGACACACATACATACATCTGCTGCTTTATTTATATAGATTTTTTTTCTTTCGTCTATATTATTTCATTTACTTTCTTTCTTTTTTTCCTACATGTGTTTCGTTTCAGTTCTTCCTTTCTTTCTCATGTGCTATTCCTTCCTGTGGTTAGAAGCTAAGAAAGAAACAAGTCTTACCGAGAAAAGGAAAAACAAAGATGGCGGCCAGCATTTTATTACGTGTGTTCTCGCATAATCTCGTGTGCGCGTGAAGCTGGAAACTACAAAACGAGCTTCATTTCTCGGTGCTGAGCGATTTCAGATCGGGCAGGAGATTAGGCGCAACGGGAGTGGAGATACTTTCTGAAAGCTTGAAAGGTTATTAATTAGGCGGGAGATTTAACCGCCAGTTTTGGATTGCAGCTTCAGTTGTCGCCGAAACGTTCGAGTGTCCACAAAGAATTCGGCGTTTCTTATCGGGTTTTCATTTGGGGGATTCCCCAAATGTTGTGTTGTTAATCTACCGGAAAATACCGGAAAGTAAAATAGTCGATTTGTAAGGGAGTGGCCTAACAGAAAGAGTAAATTATCTGATTATCTGTTTATCATTCAAACACTACCGTGTTTGAATATATGGTTAAGTGGCAGATTTAGTCATTTAGAACTGCTTTAAAGCTTCACCGCTCACTCATTTTTATAGACGAAATTTCAAACAATTATTACAATTTATAGATCACCTTCTAAACTATATTATGAAAACATTTTTTTTTTCAATTTTCGTTCAGTAAAACAAAAGTTATGAAGAATTTTCTGGTGTTAACAATCGTAAAGATATGTAAGGAGGTGGGCGACGCTTTTTATGACTGGTTTCCATAGCAAGGACGTCACTTCAGCGACTACTGTTGCTACGAATTCACTGCTATCGCGGAAAGAAAAGTAACAAATGAAACATACAGAATGAAAGAATGATAAGGAGATAATTGGAGGGACTTTATTGAAAGCAGACGAGTGCCGTATATTGTCATTACATATGCGTATGTTATTATGTTTATGGGGGCAAAAAATAAGACTGAAATTGAACAACGAAAAAGTGAATTTATTGGAAGTTTGAAAAAATCATGTATTACAATAGAAAAATGCGAGCATGAAAAGTTATATGGTTAAGCTTAAACATAAAAACGTAAAGGACTAGTTGTAAAAACTGGAAAAGAAGAGGACTAGATATTCTAGTAAAAATATAATAAATTTATAACTTAGAATATTACAGCATTAAGATTTAAAAAAAATCAATTTATAACATTATATAATCAATTCGATTTTAATCGTCTTTCCATTCAATTCATTACCTTATATTTTTTATTATTTTTTCATCGGTCGAAAATGTTCGCAAATACGGTAAATTTCTTTTTACACTCGAACAGAATGTTCGGAAATTAATCCGTAAAAAAAAAATGGGTTGTAAGAGAAACAAACAATAGTTGTCTCTGCTCTTCAATGAAACGTACATAAAGGAAAACATTCTACCTATACATACATACGAGGGGTGTGCAATAAGTAATGCCTCTGACCCACTTCCAATTGTCCGATCTAGCTGAAATTTTGCATGTCCAATGATTTATATCTCTGCGGGTTGTGTGGCAAATTACAGCTCTGAACTAATTGTGGTTTCTGTTTTACAGGTGTTTGAACTAAGTCAGGTGTGAAATGGAGCCTGTTGAATGTCGAGCAGTGATCCAGTTTTTGTATTTGAAAGGACACACACCACAGGAGACTTTTGATGAAATGAAAGAAACTTATGGTGATAATGCCCGATCACATGAACTTGTAAAACGCTGGCATCGTGAATTCAAACATGGCGGGAAGTCTGTGGAAACAGATCCCAGACCTGGTCGCCCCCTTCTGCCATTGATGAGGCATCTGTCCGTCAAGTTAAGGCTGCCATTTTGGAAGATCGGCGCATAAATATTCACCAAATAGACCAAGATGTCAAGATTAGTACAGAGTCTGTAGAAACTATAATTCATAACCATTTGCATATGCATAAGGTGTCTGCTAGATGGATTCCCAGGTTGATCACGCCATTCCAGAAGCGAGAACGCGTCGAGTGCTCGAGGATGAATTTGGAGATGTGCCAAGAAGATGAGTCAAAGTTTTTCAAAAGACTGATTACACAGGATGAAACATGGGTCCATCACTATGATCCAGAGACCAAAGCCCAGTCAATGCAGTGGAAGCACTTGGACTCACCACCTCCAAAGAAGCCAAGGGCGCAGCCCTCTGCTAGCAAGGTCATGCTCACAGCCTTCTGGGATTAGGACGGAGTAGTGATGACAGATTTCCTGGCAAAGGGTATCACAATTACAGGAGCCTATTATGCTTGACTTTTGAGGAAATTAAGGGAAGCTATCAAAATCAAGAGGTGGGGCAAGATCAGCAAAGGAACTCTCCTCCTGCAGGACAACGCTCCGGTCCACAACTCGCGTGTCGCCAGATCAGAAACACGGGCGTGTGGTTATGAAATACTACCCATCCTCCCTACTCTCCTAACCTTGCACCCTCTGACTTTCACCTCTTCCCAGCCATGAGGTTGTTTTTGAAAGGAAAACGTTTCCCAGATGACGCAGCCTTGACTTCTGAAGTCACGTCGTGCTTGGAGGACCAACCTTGGGTGTTCTACAAAAACGGTCTCCAGAGCTGCATAAAACGATGGGAGAAATGCATAAATCTGGGTGGTTCCTATGTAGAGAAAGAATAATAACTGTGCCAAGTTTCGTTGTTCTACTGCTATGGGAAGTGGATCAGGGGCATTACTTATTGCACGCCCCTCGCACATAATGGCAGCAAATTTGTTTTCGAACATTGCCATTACTTGATATAGCACACACAAAAAAGGTATACAGAAACATTCAGTGATGGACCGCACGAAGGTGGCTTTTAAGCCCTGCCAAACTCTGGCAAACATTGTGCAGACATGTGCGCCACTAGCAGCACGTTCTTGACGTTCTCTTCTATGAATAATCAAATGCCGCTTCAAACCACCTGCTGTTTTGTACGTCCGCCCGCAGTTGACACAGGTTAGCTTTCGCAACACAAGACTGCTTTGTGGCCCACTGCGCCGATGAGTAGTCTGGTGGCTCATCAGCCCAGCTCTTCTCACACACCATACCAATTTGGCGCCTCCGCCGATCCACGACTCCTTTCACCCTCCCTTTCCGGATATCGCGCTTCAGCCGCTCATACTGGGTTCGATCTGCCTCAAACTTACCCACACCTCCCCGCAAGGTCCTTCTCCACTCTCAGCAATCCAAAGCAAGACTCTCACAGGTTCTTTCATCTATATCATACTAGCAGGGGTGCCCGGCGTTGCTCGGGTGTTTGGAGGTGTATGCTGTGCAAAAAAAGCAAAAAAACAAAAAAAAATGGTTAATTTTTTAAAAACTTTGACCCCTATTATGACCCTTTAAAATTTATTGTTTCGGACTCAAATCACTTTATTAAGTTAGATCCATGTTCAAGGAACCTATATCTAAAATTTCAAGTGTCTAGACCCAAAATTGTCGGAGGAGTTTGGTAGAGTTCTTAAAGGTCAAATCGTTGAAATTTGACCCCTTAACAGCTAAATTTCTGGCTGACACCCGTCACATCGATTTTCCCAAATCTCAGTACCCGGTATTTCAAATTTCGAGTCTATAGACTAAAAATTGACAGAGTTATTGCGTAGGGAAATGTACACAGACAGACAGACACACAGACAAACAGACAAACAGACAGACAGACACGTTCACTTTTATAGATATATAGATTTTTTAAGGTGGACCTCAAACAATCTTGGAATTTCATTTTAGGCTTTTGAGCCTAAAATGAGATACATACATACATACATGCATACATTTTTTAAATTAAAAAAAAAATTTTTTTTACACAGTGATCACCACTTATCAAGGCCCGGAAGCCACTCAGGGATAAGGATTATTGCAAGTACATTACGTTAGTGTGGAGATTTGATGAAGTGTTTACTTAAGGGGGCGGTTCATTAGGAATTTGTTAACATTGGACTTGAAGACATCCAAGCTGTAGTCCGGTGGGAAGCAGGCAGACGGAACAGAGTTCCACAGGCGTGCAGTTCTAAGAAATATATATATATATATATATATATATATATATATATATATATATATATATATATATATAAAATATTCTTTTCAAGAGTCCTGAAATCAAAAGTGCTTTTCTACGAGAAGTGAAAACGCCAAGGTCGGAATTATATACGGCTATTTCATTTATTCATGCTGGATTTCTTTGTTAGAGTTGACACGCTTTGTATACAACTACGTTTTGCATACATACATACATACATACATACATACATATATGCCCCGTTTATAATAAAAAATGATTAACAATTTAATTAGTGCCACGTGCACACACAGCTCAAATACGTCACAAATGCAAACACGTATAAACACACTTACGATTAAACTATATATGCACTTAGGTTTATTTAGTACCGTATATACGCAATCACGTATATAAACACTCCCCCCGTATATAACGGATTATTATGACGAGTCTTATAACTAGGACTGTGACAACATAATATTATTTTCATTCTTTTGACTCTCGTGTATATATCCGACGCAGTTTGACACAATCAACCGAGAACCACACCCGTCTATATAAAAATATACAAGGTATTGACGGATATATACTCAATAGTCTAAACAATGAAAAGAATATGCTGTTGTCACAGTCCTACTTATAACAATCGATTGTTATGATTGTAATTGCTTTGATAGAAACATTTTATCGATTCAGTAAGTTAAATTGAAATATATACATTAAATAGTTCTCAGAAATGTCACTCGATGCTAACTTGATAGATGGAATTTAAGCTAACGATAACAAACAAAGATACGTGACAAAAAACAGACAACGATCTTGGGTTACATGGGTGATGACATCATGGAAAAGATAGATTTTGAGAGACATAGAATTTTAGATGAGAAACGAAAGTTCGGGACGGAACACATTAGCGAATGAACCCGGGATCAGAAGGCGGCGACTTAACAAAACGTAGTCGTATACAAAGCGTGTCAACTCTGAAAAAAAAAACCCAGCAAGAATAAATGAAATAGCCGTATATAATTCCGGCCTTGGCGTTTTCAGTTCTCGTAGAAAAGCACTTTTGATTTCAGGAGTCTTGAAAAGAACATTTTTTATATATGTCTTTTGCTGGTGTTTTCACCGACAAGAATGTTCGTCTCTTGTTTAAAACCCTGTCGAAAAAATATTAAGATATGTACAAACACATCAACATACAACAAAGAACACTAGACAATCACAAATCACAGCACAATTAAGACGATCATAAATTTTTTATGTGTTACATGAAATGGCTGCCCCCTTCTCATGTAAGTAAGAAGACATGCTAGATAAGTGAAAATGATATTAGGATAAGGCTAGAATCGAACCCTGTAGGCAAGTTTTAAAGATAATAATGGAATATTAGAAATTCAGTCTATTGTTAATTCTATTATAAATTGTTAAATATTGTTTATGTCGGAAAAAGTGTCGATTGTCCATTCTTTTAGAAATCTGAATATCAACTATGTCAGTTAAAAGAATGGTTGGTTGTTGGTTGTTTTTGTTTTACGGCATATCAACCCTTTTCGGGTTATTTAATGCCAAATCAAAAGATTTTGAAAAAAAATTTTTTTAAAGAATATATTTGTTGTTTTCAAGTCGGTTTCTATTCAACCAATAGTTGGGACCCTAACAGGTACTACCACTCCGGGTCAGAGTGGACCTGGGAGCAATGGTAATTAAAGGGTGGCTCCACACTCCCCAAATCCCGCAAGCTGGGGTTTCACCACTGGATATAGTTTAAGGTCATATTCAGGACCTAAAACAATGCACAATGCAAATTAAAAATACATTGTTTAAAAATAGGTTAGATATTAAAATTGAGGATGCATTTGTTTGCCAAAAGTGTGCTTGGACTAACATATGTAAAGCCACGTGAAAATTAGTCACGTTGGTAAACACACTTCTGACGTCATAAACAAAGGAGATTTCTCAATATAGGAATCTATGGGTTCAAAGTTAGAAGTCAGTTGAAGTTAGTCAGTTGATGAGTAAGAGGTGATCAGTCAAGATGTAGAAGTTGATGAGAGAGAACCAGTTGGAGTGGGAGCCCCTTAGAGGCGAAGGGAGAAGAGTAGACCAATGTAGACATACACGCTGAATTCCTTACTTCATCGATCGGTCGAGAGATGAATAAAGCAATAACCATTAATAATTTGTAACTGTGTTGTCTCGTGTCGTCATTCATTACAACAGAAAAGGTAAATGTGTTTATTATTATCTTATAACGAACTCTTGTGTAACACCTTCTAAATTATGTGTCCTCCTCATCATCATAAGTGAAGTATCTCCTTCTCTCTATATGTGCATAACAACTGTTGTATCAATATCTCACAGTCCGTATTAATTGTCACAGTCATTGTCATGATGTAATAGATATAAAATGTCTCCTTCATTATCATCGTCATCCGTTATACATGCCCCGTTGATGTGTCCCTAATATAAGCCCCCCTTGCTATTTAACATATATACTGTTATACACAAGACGAATCACATATCACAATCGCGATGCCTCCTTTCAGTCTCGAAAGACAAAGAATGGCACCTACAGGGGCAGCTCCGCGTGTAATTGTGAGGCAAGGGTTGCGCAATCTTCAACCACACCTTGACTGAATCAGCACTATTTGAGTCCAGTAGCAAGTAAAAGTCCACGACGACTGGAAACAATGCCGAGATAAGCGGAGAGCACATACAGCACCTGGAAGTCCCAAATAGTCACCCATTTAGTACTGACCAGTTTCAACATTGCTTAACTTCGGTGATCGAATGAAAACCGGTGTGTCAACGTGATTATGCCGTATATTACAATAGTTTTTACACTCATGAGTTTACAGGGACTTGTATATATAGCGTGGAACGATAAAACTGTTGCCCTAAATAAAGCGACATGATTTGATTTCCATTTGGTAAAAAAACGCTTTACTGTTTTGTGTGAAACCATCTACTAGTTGGCCAGTTGTGTACAAATCCCAAGAGCGATAGGAGCCTTCTATCATGTCTGAAAGTGACACAATGTTCAACGAATGAGATCGAAGATGCGCCGCTAGATAACTCATGCACTCTACAGATCCAAGTTATGAAAACAGGACCATTGCCAGCACCATCAAAATGCATCGTTTGATTGCCATGAATAACAGGGACGTGCTCAGGGTGATGAAAATAAAGTTTACGGTCACGGTTATGGTCTTTGATGTGGATTTAAGTAAGAACCACATCATGCTATCTCACATCTTCGAAGTTGGTTGTAAAGTAAACACCCAAATGTACCTGGATGTTCAAAAGAGTGCGGTGATTCTCTGGTGCACTGAGGTGGCCGCTGGCAGAACCTGGGTATAATAGCAGGACTCGGCACCAAAGAAACATAGGTTTTGCCTTAGAAGAACCACTACAACTTTGTACCCTTCTCTCACTGGCACCACTCCTCCCCCGACCTGTATCTGCTGGACTACTCCGTTTGGTCATACGTCGAGTACATCACAAAAATGACCTCATACAACACCAAAGCCAGCCTGGTCGCCGCTTCCGCTGGTGTTTGTGGAAAAGGCATTCTTCCAGTTCCAGATCCGCATCGAGACGGTGATTGAAGCTGAAGGCGGCTACATTGAATAGATGTCAGCTCTACTACATAATCAAGTTGACTAAATTGATTTAAAAAAATACATTTTAAAATAAAGCTCTAGTGTTCTATCATTCTAACCTGTACACTGACAATATTGTTATACACACACCGGCTATAAATAGTTTTACATTATTGAACTCTATTTATCGTATTGAAACATTATTTATTATATTCTCAATAATTATGGAAACAAATCAACTAACAGGCTTCACCACTAGAATCGGCCTACTATTTTGGCTATCTTGAATTGATGTATTCCAAAGGAAACCAGGTAAGTGTTTGTCATTATTTTCGATCCATTTCCGACATGTCAACCTTAATCGGATCATACGAGTCTATTTCTCACAATCATGTTTTCTTACCTTCTATAATATAAATCTCACCTGTCTGCTTAAATGTATGTATGTATGTATGTATGTATGTATGTATGTATGTAAGGGCGAATGAACTCTTTTTCTGGGTCAACGGCCAACTAGCACCGTGTATATTTGTGTGTGTGTATATGTGTATTGGGGTAGAGAGGGCTCCCGTAAGCCGTGGTGAAGGCAACCTTTCTAGGAGAAGCAAATCTCTGATTTAAAAAAAAAACATAAAGCGGAAACCAGTACCCGCATTAAGCTGGTCTGCAGTTTAATTTGTTGCTGGCTATCTTGCTCTTGCTTGTTGCTGGATCTCAACATTTTGAACCGAGAGAGAGACTTAGCTGTCGTACCAAGCTAAGACTCTGTAACATCATATTTGTATAGATACTCCCTTGGAAATTTGGGCTCATGAATTTTAAATGTCTGAGGGAGCGGCACTCGTCTGAGAAGACGTTGCAATCATCATGTATGGGTGTATGTATATACGTATGTTTGCCTAAAATTTTTGACAGCGGCGACGGATTTTCACGAGATCGGTATCGTTTTGAAGCTCGACTATTCGGACGAAAAATATCTACGTTTAGGTTTGGGCACAGATAAAGAATAGGGGAAATTATTGATAGTGTTTTAAGCTAGATGAGTGTTTCTTGTGAAAGTTTGACGATAGGGGACCATAGATTGGAGCTCAGACTAGCACTTACCATGATAATAACGATAAAGCAGAGACAGGCACGCAACGTTTCTTCTGTGAGAAAGAGGTTGCAAGGAAGAGAAAAGGGCATCCCTACTAGGCAACAGAATTTCTTTTGAACTCGATCAATGCAGAATAAGGTGTTTCTAACAGCTCCTGACAATATGTGGCAACAGTACTCCATTCTTGGACGTAGCTAGCTCTTTTACAGTTAGAGATTGCATCAGCAGTGAGATATCTACTGGATCGATAGAAAGATCCCACCATTTCTTTAGCAACCTTGACAACGGATTTGATGTACATGTTTCATTTCAGATAAGGAGTAAAGGTCAAGCCCGGAAGCTTGTCCAAACATTAAGCTCCCCCCAAGACATTCATTTCAATTGATTCCAGATGGGGATCAGAGCGTTGATGATGTAAAGATAAAAGCTTGGTTTTAGATGCATTAAAAGTAATCAGCCACCCCTTTCCTCATAGTACCACTTGCTCAAGATTAGAGGAGAGAGAATCGGAGAGTACTTGGTAGTTTACGGTCTTTGATGCGCTACGATAAATGATAGTGTTGTCACCATAAATATCTACGAATGAAGTAAGGATGTGATTTGGAAGATCATTAATATAGATCAGGAAGAGAGTTGGGCCCACGATAGAACCCTGGAGGGCTCCAGCATTAATACTGAGCTTCTGATTTCTGCCCATCAACTACTACTCTTATGAACCTATCAGAGAGAAATAATTTAATAATTGAGAAGACATTTTCAGCTATACCGTAACTGGAGATCTTGTGAAGTAGACGTTTATGCGATACCCTATCAAAGACCTTTGATATGTCAAGGGCAATTGCTCTAGAAGGGAAGCCGCCTCCGTCGATAAATTCGCTAATCTTATGAAGTATAACTGCAAGCACAGCTGCTGTAGATCTATAAGAACAAAAACCATATTGCATATCACTAAGAAGGTTGTTTTTGCTGAGATGGTTAACTACTTCTCTATTTTACACAGATTCGAGCAACTTACTCATGACACACGGGAGACTTATTGGCCTTTACTGAGAGGGAGATGACCGATCACCTGAATTTTTGAATACATACTGATGAGGTTATACAAGGTGTGGCAATGTGACGGGCCCGTACGAAAAGGCAAACAAACCCGTCGAAACGGCACGTTGACAAGAGAGAGAGAGAGAGGGAGAGAGAGAGAGAGAGAACGTAGAGAACGTAGAGAACGTAGAGAAAGAATATCAGCAGGAGCGAGGACCAAGGGAGATAACTAAGGCGGCAAAATAAAAAAAAGAGAAACAAAAAGAGTCAGTTGCCGCGAAGATTGAAAAATGGGATAGACGCAGCGCACCACGTGGGAATTAGAAAAAAAGTAGAATTACCGATTTAACCCCATCAAGAAAAAAAGAAAAAAAAGAAAGAGGAATATGAACCTGGAAAACCTAAGGTAAATACAGGCATTTTTCTTTTAACGCGGAAGGCGATACGACAAGTATGAAAAAGAATTTTTCATAGCGGGGGTTTTAATTACGTGAAAAAAAATAAAAAAAGAGAGAAAGCAACCAATATGATTCTCGGAAGAGATCTAGAACGTTTCTCAGATATTTCCTCTTTTCTATATCACGAAGTGCGGATGCACTATGAACAGAAAAAAAGGGGAATCAAGTTCCGATTTAATGTGCGAATGATTGATTATTATTTCAGCATCAATATATTGAATTGGAATATATATATATATATAAATGAGTAATGTGACATTTCATTTTTTTATAAAAAAAAAACAACCAAGAGAATCTCCCTCTCCATACTTTTCTACATTTAATAATAAAAGAAGAATCGCGCGTGATGCACCCGTGATTTTGGAATAAAAATATAATCCGCCGTTTTTTTTTTTTCTTCTCATTGTTATTTGATGTATATAAAATATCACAATGGAAACATTATTCCATCTAACCTCAGCGCGCTTTGGATTCTAGAAGGGAGAACCATAGCTTAGCGAATTCGCTGATCGGTCCTTCCCGAGTTCGTATATATATATACCCACAGCGAATGTCACAGGCAAGCATTTCTTTAAAGCTAAAAGAAATACTAAACATATTTATTAAATTTAAGGTTTTTGAAACACTTGTAAAAAACAGAAAACAGTATAAAATTCCACAAGAACATTCGCATAAAAATCAAAAGAAATATTGGAATTTTTAAAACAAAAATAAAGAAATGAAAACTAAAAATAAATATTGAAACTTTTGCTTTAAATTTAAAAAAAAAACATAAACTGTATAAAGTTTCAGAAAAACAAACATTCACATATTTTTGCTAAAAATTCTTGAAAGTTAAAAATGAATAAAAAATATTTATTGAATTTATTGACACTGTTTTGAAAAACACTACAGAAACCAGTAACTACTAAAAAGTACAAAGTTTCACAAAAATATTCACAGAAAAACGAAGGCATATTTCAACTTTTCTTTAAACAATTATAAAAATATTTACGTTTTCGTTATTGAAACTGTTCTTAAACACTTGTAAAAAACAGAAAACAGCATAAAATTACACAAGAACATTCACATAAAAACCAAAGAAATATTGGAACTTTTTAAAACAAAAATAAAAAAATGAAAACTAAAATGAATATTGAGACTTTTCTTGAAAATTAAAAAAAAACAGTATAAACTTCAGAAAAAAATGTTCACACGTTTTTGCTAGCAACTGTTAAAAGTTAAAATAGAATCAAAATACTTAAGGTAGTTTTTTTTCTTCTTGAAACTGTTCTTGAAAAAATACTGTGGAAAACAGTAAACACTAAAATCTATAAAGTTTCACAAAAAACAGTCACACAAAAAACAAAAGGAATATTGTAATAATCAATATTTTTTAGTTTTCATATTATTATTTCGCTTTAATAAATAATAACATGAACACTAAAAAATATTGATGATTTCTTGAAAATAATTTAAAATAAACTATAAATTTTTATAAAATACATTTACATATTTTTGCTAAGAATTCTTGAAAGTTTAAAAAACAAAACAAATCGAAACATATTTATTGAATATAAGGTTGCATTTGTTTGCTTCCTCACTGAGAAAATTAGGCACAAGGCCGTTTTTTTAATGTGGAGAGAGGGAGAAGGGGAGGAGAAAAAGGGGATCAGCTCCCGAGAGGTGGGAAATGGGAGCTGGATAGTGAGAGTCAGCTGGTATGTAGGGTTGCCCCTACATGGAGCAGAAGATTGCCGCAAGGGCAATGGGTTTTGATTGCAGCATATGTCGGAACAGATACTACACTTTGATCTTGGCCCGAAGGCCAAAAAAATCCTAAGGTAGTTTTTTTTTTTTTTTAAATTTTTGTTTATTTATTTATTTTTGTATTTCGTATGCGAAAAATAAATGTTAATTATGTTTCACGACGTCATTTATATCGCTCGGCTTATTCCGGCTATGCTCGTCAGCTGCCGGTTGAGCCCGAGCTAACGTCACGGAAATCTGTGTCAAAAGATACATGATCGCCGCTATTTCTTTACTTTGTCACACTTTTCTCATTTTCTCATTAATTCCTTCTTCCTTTACTTCACTCGTTCTCTTTTTCTTCCTTTCTTTTCTTTCCACTCTCCCATGAACTAGATTTTCTTTATTATTTCTTTTTTTTTCTACACGAGTTATTCCCCCTTTTCTCTTTCCTTCCTCGTTTCATTTTATTCAATCATAATTTCTTCCTTTCTTTCTTTACTTCCAACTTTTTTTCATTCTTCTTTACTGTCTGTATTCATTCTTTTCTTTCTTTCCGCATTCTTTCTTTTTTAATGAGACTCTCTTTTCATCTTTCATTTCTCCCTTTTTCCTTTCTTCTTTTCTTTCTCTTTATTTTTCCTCTCCCTTTCTTTTCCCAACCCTGAGAATCATGGCTGCCATTGCCTTGCGTGACGTATGCGTTTTAATTATCCCTAACGAACCAAACGCTATCTCCCCACAGAAACACATTTTCCCCCGACCACCACTTTCTCAATCCTTTTTTTTTTGTCTCTCCTGATTTAATGCAACGAACGGTTCTTAATCAAGACAACAGAAATCTTGATTTTATTTATGGTCTCTTTCTACCCAGCCACCCCTCCCCATAGCCGCTTCCCCCGGGTCATATTCTGAAAATATATCACCCACCTGACACACACGCCTTATATTCATTCACAAATTTGCACTTCTCGATGTCACGATAGTTCTCTTTTACTGCGTAAATGATGCACGTGGAACCTAATGTGTTTATGCGTGTTTGCGTGCGATTTTACGTAAACCCACACTTACAAACTATACACATACGTTTGTCGATGCTACAGAGAAAGTATTCCAAAATATTACTTATATATATATATATATATATATATATATATATATATATATATATATATATATATATTGAGTAAGAGGATTGATAATTTATAATTAAAATTAAAAATTAAAAATCGGTTTCATAAGGAAGAACAAACAAAATCAATAAATTGTACGATCGTTTCGGAAACGATGTTTTTATTGCGACAGACATTAAGTCTTGGACAATAATTTTATGATATAGAATTTTGAAACAAGGTCTCCTAATCAGCAAAAATAGTGGGTGTTTTTTTTTTTAAAGACACCAAAAATAAACCTAGCATTTTTTTAAGTAAGGCAGATGTATCTGGAAAATATTTAAATATAAAGGGAAATAGTTAGCTTTTTGATGTTGATAAACAAAGTAAGACAAAATAAAAATAAGATAAAATCGGGGTAAAAGTTAAGGTTAAGAATGTAAAGTTTAAATATTTTTAACAAAAAAAAAAAATAAATAAATAAATACCTTTTAATGGTTCGTCTCCTAAAAGTCGAAATCAGTGAAATCGCCATTTTTCAATCAAATCGGTTAATTGTCTGCTCTAGTTAGGGAACTATCGCTGTGAACTGTGAGAAAGCTCACCTGCCTGAACGCAGTGACTTAGTCCACAATACATTGTAGTCTACATTGCACTGTAGAAGCCCTACTTTTGATTTCATAAAGTTATTATTTCATATATAATGGTTTGAATTAAAGTTTAAAATGCAAAAGTCAAGTATCATAGTTCAATTGTGCTCTGAACAGAAATATTAATTTCGAACGCACCGTATCAGATAAAAAAACAAACAAGACTACTGTTGATTTTATATGCCTGGTCTTACTGCTTGTGCGGTGATAATAGTTTGAATTTAAGTTGAATGAAAAAGCCAAGTATCACGGGGCAATTGTGCTTTGAACAGAAACACTCATTTCGAACGCGCCCCTGTCATATCAAAAACATACTGTTGATTTTATACGTCGGGTCTTTCGGCTTGTGTTGCAATAACACTTGTTAAATGCACTCGTGATGTTAGGCTTTTCGATGTGTAAACGTTGGTGAAAATCGTCTGTTCCTTTTTTCATCGGATTATTTCGATTATCGATTATCGGTACTTATCGAAGACATTCCGATACAAATCTTATCTAAACCCACTGCCGAGCACATAATGTATCTTTGTATAGAATTTCATAAAAATCGGCCCAGCCGTTTTGAGTCGATAAGGACAAACTCACTCACACAGACACACATAAAGTTTATCTATAATATAAATCTTCCCTGTCTATTTAAATGTATGTATGTATGTATGTATGTATGTATGTATGTTTTAACAAAAGCGACGGATTTTCACAAGATAGGTAACGTTTGAAAGCTCAACCCTCCGGACGACAAATATCGAAAAATTGGCTAAAAACATTAATTCCTTTACTCTGTATTAGACACTTTAGATTCTACAAGGAGGGGTCGCTTTTTTTCGCCAATATTTTCGAAAGTCATCCCTCTTTTCGATTTACTCGCCTTAATTTAAACCTTCACACTTCCGGTTTGGCGATGGACGTAATGGCACAGACGTCACGTTTTTTTTTTCATATCATTTTCCTCCTTCGCGGTACGGGTTCAAGCCTGCTTGTTTTCTACTACTTTTTTTTTGCCCAACACACACCTCCAAACACCCGGGCAACGCCGGTCACCAAGGCTAGTATAATAATAGAGAAACATTGTATTTAAATAAGTGGCCTATTTTTTTTTTTTGTAATTACGAAGCGATAAAAAAAAACATACATTTCGAAGAAAAAAAATATTTACCAAAGCCCAAGTTTCCTATAATTGTTCTCCATATCTCCTAAAGATTATCCCAGTTTAATAAAATGAATCTGAATTGGCAACTACGAGGGAGGTTCCAAAAGTAATGGCCCCTATTTTTATTCCCATCGAAATTATTAAAATGGATTGCAAATTACATTGTTATGATAACTGCACTCATGCATTGATAACCTGAAAGTTTAAACTGTGTTGCAGATATAGACAGTGTGAGACAATAAGACAGTAACTCCTGTCACGAACGTGCGTCAGAAGCAGAGATGCGTCATTGAGTTTCTCCATGCAGAAAACAATTGAACTAATCCACATCCGCCGGTGCCTGTTGAACGTTTACAAAGTCGATAAAGTTGATGCTAGCACAGTTTAGGAGATGGGTTCGCCGATTTCAGAGTGGCGACAGAGATGTAAGTCACAAAGCACGCTCTGGACTTAGGCATAAAATAAGGCATGGCGAAAGTGCATTGAGAAGGGCGGTGACTATAGAGAGAAATAAATGCTGGAGCACAAAAGGTCACTCGTTTCAATGGTACCACTCCCATCTCTGTGGCTCTTCAACACTTTGACTTAAAAAAATAGGAGGTATTACTTTAGGAACAGCCCTCGTAATATAATCGACGATAGGCACAGCGGTAACGGATAATGTTGCTGTTTGGCTAACAGTGTTCTAAAGAAAATCTAGGAGGAGCCGACATCAGGACCCGCCATACTATCGTCGTAAGAAGTCCAACTCAATTAATAAACAAGCAAGCAAAAAAGTAATATAAAATTACTTATGCGGTAACGAGGTTTTTATAAACATTGCGGAAAGACCAACATTACGAAATATCAAAAATTTCCTAAAATATAGTCACGCCGAAGGTGTGCTAATCGACGATTAGTAAATGTTTTGTTAACTAAAATTAGTAAATGTTTTGTTAACAAAAATATGGTTTGTTAACTAAAATATGTTTTGTTAACAAAAATATGTTTTGTTAACTAAAATATGTTTTGTTAACAAAAATATGTTTTGTTAACTAAAAAATGTGTGTTATTTTTGTAACTAAAAAATATGTTTTGTTAACAAAAATATGTTTTGTTAACTAAAAAATGTGTGCTAATCGACGATTAGTAAATGTTTTATTAACTAAAATTAGTAAATGTTTTGTTAACTAAAATATGTTTTGTGTGCTAATCGACGATTAGTAAATGTTTTAACTAAAATTAGTAAATGTTTTGTTAACTAAAATATGTTTTGTTAACTAAAAAATGTTTTGTTAACTAAAAGATGTTTTGTTAACTAAAATATGTTAGAATAGTCAAAATATTAATTAATAAATATTTTACATTCATTAGTATGATTATTCAAGCAAAAATGTTTTGTTAGCTAAACTATTTTTTTAGAATAATCAAAATGTTTAGAATAAATATTTTGATTACATTCATTTAGGAATGTAGCTCAACAATGTTATCATAGCAATTTAGTTGATAACTTAGAAATAATGACGTGTAGAAGCATCAGGTGATTATCTTCGTAACGTATCCTAATGATGTTAGCAAAAAGAGGAGATGGTCTTTTTGAGGTAGAAATTAGTTGAGTCAGTTGGAATCGAGAGACGGACAGACGGTTTTCATACCGTGGTGGTTCCGAGTAGAGGGTATCAGAAATGGCGATAGCAAGAATCTAGGTTGGTTGTTGGTTGTTTTTGTTTTACGGCATATCAACCCTTTTCAGGTTATTTAATGCCGAATCCAAAGATTTTCAAGGAAAAATATTTAATATAATATATTTGTTGTTTTCAATTAGGTTTCTATTTAAACCATAGTTGGGACCCTAACAGGTACTACCACTCCGGGTCAAAGTGGATCTGGGAGCAGTGGCAATTAAAGGGTGGCTCCATACTCCCCAAAGCCTGCAAGCTGGGGCCTCACCACTGGATATAGTTTAAGGTCATATCCAGGACCAAGAATCTAGGACTAGCGTTGCAGCTTTACAATAAAGAAAATATCCGGAATAAAGTTGCTGCAAATACTACCAAGACTTCGAATTGTACGAATCTGGCCAATCGGGAACATATCGTCAAGATATAAGATCGACCAGATATGTTCCAGATTGGCCAGATGTTGAAACCCCAAATATGTGTTATTTGCACTTTAGTATTTATGTATATTTTTGTCCTGTCATAAACGGTATTTAAATGTATATACACACACAACGAACTTTAGATTAGACATCACAAAGCTACACTAACACACACATATAAAAGTGTCCCATAAATGACTGTGACACGTAGATATATACACTCACAGCTACTATTTAAACCTAGCCATAGCATTAACACTGTCTACAAAACTTACAAACCATAATCACACGCATATAGTCTGACACACATAAACATCGTCTCATTGAAGTACTTTTTACACCTCACTGTATAAAATGTATGATATGGTATAATCGTGTTGCTACACCGGTTCTCATTAAATCATTATAGTTAAGCAATGCTTAGGCTGGCCATTACAAGATGGGTGACCATTTCGGAATAGCAGGCGGGGTTGTTAGGATTACGTCGACTCTTAAAGTAGATCCTGCATCCCACCTGGTTTCCAAATGCCTCGATCTTGTCCTGCCGCTGGATCAGGCTAGTTGAGTCATGAGAGTGATGTTGGCTCTGCGCGAACTATCCCTTTTAAACAGATATCCACCGAGTGCCATTCATCATTCCTAGGGTGATCAGATAGTCTCTGTCTTCAAGACGGACAACCTCTGTGTACAGAATGTTGAGTTTTACTTAGTAAAGCTTGTCTATACCAAATCCAGCAGAGGTGATGGTGTCTAAGTGTTAAACGACACCGATTGACAACTGTTCGTATTACAGAAACACCTTCACGTAGGATGTGTCACCAACTGTTTCCTGGATCCTCTTATATGTACAAGAAAACAAAAAAATCTTGGTTTTATTTACATCTCCTTCCTATCATACTACCTCTTCCCATAGCCGTTCCCCCGGGCCCTATTCCGAAAATATATCACCAATCTGACGCACATATCTTCACTCTATGCACAAGGTGCACTTTCTGTTGTTACGAATATTCGCGCCTGTTTTTACATTGCACAGATGATGCACATGTAACCGGGTGTGTTTGTGCGTGCATATTAAGGTGGGTACTTTTTCCTGCGTGCGTGTTTCTGCGTGCATGTCTATAAGCGCGTCTGTGTACGTATTTGTGAGTGATTTGACGTGTTAATTCATAACGTATGTATACTAACGAGTTTGCTTATTACTACGTGTGTGTTTTCTTTGGTGAGTTTGTTTGCTTGTGCGTAATGAAATACATGGGTGGAATGATAAAATTGTCTCCATAGAAAAGACGACAGGATTCCACTTCCGTTTGATGAAAACCTGTTTTCTTTCTTGTTTTTTTGTAGACCATCTACTAGTCGGCCAATTTCGTACAAATCTCAGAGGCGACAGGAGCCTTCTAAGTGGTACGATGTTCAACGAGCGAGATTGGAGATGCGCCGCTGTACAATTCACGCTATCTACAATCCTAATTATGACAACAATACCATTGCTAGCGCCCTCAAAATGCACAACTGAATTGTCACAAATAACAGGGACGATGCCGAATAAGTTTCCGGTCACGGTCATGGTCTTTGGTGTAGTTTCAAATGAGGACCACATCATGCCACCTCACATCTTCCAAACCGGCTTGAAAGTCAACACCCAAGTGTACCTGGATGTACCGAAGAGTGTGCTGATCCCCTATTGCAACCAGGTGTCTGCTGGCAGACCCTGCGTGTGGAAGCACGACTCGGCGCCGGTCCAGAAATCCAAGGAGACTTACTCCTTAAGAAGGAGTTCTACAACTTTGTACTCTTCTCTTACTGCCCCCATTCCCCCCCCAACTACCTGAACCCACTGGACTATTTTGTTTACGTCGAGAAAATCACCAAAATTACTTCTTTCAACATCAAAGCCTGCCTGATCGTCGCTATCTGCCGAGTATTCGCCGAGCTCCCGCCGGCGCTTCTTGAAAAGGCATGCTTCCAGTTCCAGACCCGTATCGAGGCGTTGATTCAGGCTGAACGCGGCTACATTGAATAGATGTCAGTTCTACTACATAATCAAGTTAACTGAATTGATTTTTTCAATAAAAGTTTTAAAATAAAACGGTTGTGTTGTTTTTTTTTTTAGGGCGACAAAATTTATCGTTCCACTCTGTAAATACGACATGAAAACCTTTGAGAGAAAATCGAATATCAGTTTATGGAATAGTGGATAAGCAAGTCAACATACCAGTAGAAATGAGGATAGAAACACACCATTAAAGCTGTTCAGTATATATCACTTGATTTGTTCGACCATATCCACGGTCATTAGCTATGTTTCATGAATCAAATTATTCTATTGTTGGAATTCGTTTCCCAGATATATTTCTTGTCGGAATTGTTTCTAGAAAGAAATCGAGTATTTACAGGGGAAGTCATTTAAAGGCTGCAACATCCCAATATATATATAAGAGCCAAGTACGTCCAAGGATGGAGTATTGCTGCCACATTTGGGCAGGAGCTGTTAAAATCAGCCTATCCTGCCTTGATAGAGTACAAAATAGACTTCGTCGCCTAGTGGAGGACGCCTTTTTTTCTTCCCTGCAACCTCTCTCCCACAGAAGACATCTTTGTTTTATCGTTATTTCCATGGCAAGTGCTCGTCCGAGCTCCAACCTCTGGTCCCCCTCGCCAATCCCTCGCGAAAAGCACCCATCTAGCTGAAACGACTGTCAATAATTTTCCCAATTCTTTATCTGTGCCTAAATCAAAACGTAGATTCCATGAACAAAGCTTCTTTCTTAGAAGTACACGCCTGTGGAACTCTGTTCCGTTTGCCTGTTTCCCACCTGACTACAACTTGAATGTCTTCAAGTCCAACATGAACAAATTCCTGATAAACCGCCCCCTTAAGTAAGACACTTTATCAAATCTCCAATACTAACAATTACTACGATACTATCCCATTGATTATTGTACACAAAATAACCCTTATCCCCGAGTGGCTTCCGGGCCTTGATAAGTGGTGACTCCCATGTAAAAAATAGAAGTTTTTCTGTGGATCGAATTGCTATCAGACCATGTCGTTAATTTTTGAGCCACCTTCATTTCTGCTTGATTTGGTATTGAAAAGCTTTATCAAATAGAACTCAACATTTAATATAATACTAGAAGATTCGCCGGCGTAACCCGGTATTAAACATAGCTGTAGATTCCTAAAAAAAAAAAAAAAATGCTCGAGCTGAAATCAAAACAAAAACCTAAAGACCGTAACTCAAGTACGATAACCATTAAATCAGCTTTGCCACGATCTATAAAAAGTGTTTTTAAACCTTGTGACTCAGTTAACAAACAGATAAAAATCTGATGACTCCCCAGGTTCCAAATTTTCAATTTTCATCCCTTAACAGTCTTTTTGTCCGGATGAAAACCAATTAGAAAGTTCTCCACATGTCTGAATACCTTAGATACCAAATTTCAAGTCCTTAGATTAAAAATTCGTTGAGTATATAGGTTGAGAACTGTCCTTACACACATCCTCAATTTTATGTATATATAGATTATATTAGGAAAAAATATGAAATGAGAATTTCAGACAAATCGTTTATAGAATAGTGGATGAGCATGTAAACATACTAGTAGAAATAGATAAAAATATACACCCTTAAAGCTGAAGCAAGGCATTTCGGTTGATTTGCTGGACCATATTTATTTAGTCATCATTCATATCATATGGATTAAATTAGTCTATAATAGGCATTGGCTTCCCCGATTTGTTTCTAGTCAGAATTATTTCTATAAAAAAATTGAGCACTTACAGCAGAGACTACGTGAAGGTTACCGACTTCCTAAGTGAAAGCCTTTCTCTAGAAAGAACTGTTGCCAGTCAGTGTCGTTAAACACCGAGCCACAATCAACTCTGTTTGATTTAATATAAATAAGCTTTATTAATTCGAAGTCAACATTTTGTACAGATTTCGCCCGACGAATACCCTTTAATCTTTTTAGAAGTGATGGGTGACACATGCTGGGAGTTTGTTTAATTTAAAGCGTAGTTTGCTCAGAGCCAGCTTAGCTCTCTCGATTTAACCTTCCTGTTCCAGAAACAGGACAAGATCGAGACAGCTTGAGGCCAGATGGGATGCAGAATCTATCGGAATTGTCGATATCCTCCTACATACAACACCTTATCTTTATTTTCATGGCAAGTGTTCGTCTGAGCTTTAATCTATGGCCCCTCTCTCATGCCAAACTTTCACAAAAACACTCATCTAACTAAAACCACTATCAACAACTTCCCTCACTCTCTAGCTGTTCCTAATTCTAACAGCAGATTCCATGAACAGAGGTTCTTTCCTAGAACTGTCCGCCTGTGGTACTCTAGTCTACTGACCTGATTTCCAGTTGAGTACAACATGTTTATCTTCAAGACCAATGAAAACAAGTTCTAAATAATCCATCTCTACACCATTTATACTATTATTTATTAAAACGCTGGTGTCTCAGTGACTACTGTACATTTATTCATTCGAATCCTTGAGTGGCTTTCAGACCTTCATAAGTGTAGACACCTATGCAAACTAAACGTATTCCGAAAGGGTCAGCGATTCTTAAAATATGGTTTACGAAACTCAATTTATTGTGGAAAAATTATATTTTTTACGAAATTCTTCTTTGCAGATATTCTTTTTTTTGTTCCATATCTTTTTTACAAAGGAGTCACCACTTATCAAGGCCCAGAGGCCACTCGAGAATAGGGATTAATGAGTGTACAGTAGTCAAAGGGAACATGTCGTAGTCATCGTTAGTAGTAGAAATTTGGTAAATTGGATTACTTAAGGAAAAACAGCTCACCAAGAACTTGTTTACGTTGGTCTTGAAGACGACCATATTGTAGTTAGTTGGAATACAGGAAAACGGAAGAGAGTTTCACAGGTGTGAAGCTCTAAAAAAGAAGCTTTGTTCATGGAATCTACGTTTAGGTTTAAGCAAGGATAAAGAGTGAGGGAAATTATTGATAGTGGTTTCAGATAGACGAGTGTTTTTCGTGAAAGTAATTCTTTTATATTCAGCCCAGACAACACCGGAACACGGGCACTAATAGTTTTATTAATATAGTAGATTATACTATGGTTATAAATGTGCGAGATGCCTGAAATAAATTTCCTAACTTTTTTGAAAAGGCTTTTAAAATTATCGTGGTCTCTTGAAAGTCCAATACGCTATTGCTATACTCATATTAGACGACTGGCCAATTTTTATGATTTCATGTTCAAATGAACAGCTACAGAACGAATTGGAATGCACCCTAGTAAAGCCTGATTGTCACAGCCGGCGAATTTCAAAAATGCAATCTGGACGTGAGGACACTTGAAGAATAATCTATATATCCATAAAAGTGAGAACGTATGTGTGAGGACACAACGAGCTTTTGATCTACAGACTTGACAGTTGGTATGTAGGCTATTCAGACATGTGAAAAGCTTTTACTAGGTTTTCATCCGGAATAAGGGTATCTGAAGAATTAAAATTGGAAAAAATTGGTACGTGAGAGTCGTTAGATTTTCTCTATTTGCTAACTGTTTTACGATTGCGCATGCGTGATTGATTCACATTACCGATGTCTGATATTGAGTTTAAGTCGGTTTAGAAAAAAGTTTTTAATAACGTGTCACGCTGGACTAATGGTTATCGTAATTGAATCACTGTCTTTAGATTTTGGTTTTGATCTCAGCTCAAGTATTTTTTTTTTATTTACAAGAAATGGACTGTTTAGAAAAAAAAAAACATGCTACTAGCTTGCACATGTCTCAGATTTTGTATGAATCAAAAATATTATATTCATGCGTATTTTTGACCTGGCAACGCCGGCGACGTGCTAGTATGCAAACCTTCTGTTTTAAATTTGGAAAATATACCACAGAAACGTATGGACTGCGTTTGGACCGTCTTGCTTGAATCGAGCATAAGGTTTCAAGTGACAAAAGAGATTCAATGAAGGCAGAGAGTCTGTGAGGGATGATGAGACGTGTAAGATAAGTAAGGAAGTTAGAACACCAGAGTTGATTGGCAAAATAAAGAATTTCATGGATAAGGATGGTCGTGTGTCTATAGAGAGAATAAGTGCACAGTTTGATGTCAGTGTGGAAACTGTACACACAATTATTTGTGAACAATTGAAGATGTGAAAGATTTGTGTGAATGCACCAGTCCATAACTCCATCCTTGTCACAGACTATTTGACCAATATGGGCATCAAGACAGTTCCTCACCCTCCCTATGATCCATGCCTTGTTCCCTGTGACTTTTGGTTATTCCCTAAGCTCACGGAAAACCTTAGATGTTGTCGTTATACGACAATTAAGGAAATGAAAGAGCCTGTGACGAGGATAATTGACACACTTACAAAAAAGGACTTCCATGGGGGGTGGAGAAGTTGTTGGAACGGTACAACAAGTGCATTGCAGCCGGAGGAGATTACTTCGAAGGGGACTAGAGTTTTATATGTATACTATCAATAAAAGTTCTTATACAAAAAATATCTGGAAACTTATTGAAGACACCGCGTAATTGTATGGATTTTTAAAGTGAAATCTAACCTCAGTTTGAATAATTTAATCCTTGTAAGATAGGGTCCTTTCAAAAATTAAAAAAAAATGTTCTTATTAGTCATATACGTTTGACTCTAATCGGATAATTGTCATATGGATATGAAGAAAACCACATTAACAGATTAAGCTCAATGGCGGGTCAAATAATTGAGCAGGATTGGCGTCTCCGATTCCCTGCGGATAATAAAATGATTTTAACTGGAAAACTCTTCTCTAAATTGCAAACCCTTACAATCTGATGTTTGTCAGTTTGAGCACATTACTACAAGCCATTAGGGATTTAAGTGTCGCTAGATTATGGATGGAGACATTAAATTCATTTTCATATCGGAAAAATCATTTTTAACATTCGTTTAAATATGGAGTACATACTGTTTTGACAGGGAACCGTAAATGTTCACGGCTGAAATAATAAAAAAAAAAAATAGAGAATTAATCTGTTTCTTTATTTTATAGTATTTCGGCATTTATTGATTGTCTTAGAAAAATATGTAATCCCTTCGCTTACAGACTGAGTTCAAGTTAAAGTACTTAAAT
>NC_136503.1:107004246-107021746 GCF_053919585.1 Euprymna scolopes
AATAGAAAAATGCGAGCATGAAAAGTAATATTGCTAAGCTTAAACATGGAATAGTAAAGGACTAGTTGTTAAAACTGGAAGAGAAAAGGACAAGATATTCTGGTAAAAAAATATAATAAATGTATAACTTAAAGTATTGCTGCATTAAGAATTTTTTAAATTTAAATTTTTAACATGATATAATCAATTCTAAATTATGCATTATTTTAAGTTATAAATTTATTATATTTTTTATTAGAATATCTTGTTCTTTTCATTTCCAGTTTTAACAACTAGTCCTATACTTTTTTTAATGTTTAAGCTTAACCATATTACTTTTCATGCTCGCATTTTTCTCTTGTAATCCATGATACACATTATTTTATAATATACGCTTAACAAACCCAAGTGAGTAGTGAGAGATAGTAATAGTATCGTTTCGTATTAAAACAGACAAATATCAAATCAGTGGAGCACAACACTTTTATATATATTTTACTTATTGTCTTTTATTAATTTATTTCGAGAAATTATTATGGATTAGTCAGTAATCTAACAAATTATCCCCACCTTCCTAAAATGCAAAAAAAAAAAAAAAAAAAAAAATTATATTTAAATATTTATATTTGGTGCTCAGTTTCTAATATAACGTTTTCTTTTTTTTTTTTGTAAATCAATCCCATGTATTGGAATAAGTCGAAGTTTGAAGGCCAATCTGCTATACAAAAAAAAAAAAAAAATAAATAAAAAATAATAATAAAATAAAATAAAATCAATAAAACAAAAGAAAAAAGCTAGATTAGCACATTTTAGCTTTTTTCAGGGTTGCCCGATTGTTTTTCTAATACCAAATTTATCAAATTTGGCTTTTGAAAAAGCCGTTTAGCCTTCAAACGTCGACTGGTTCCAATATGGGGGATCAAATTACTAGAATGTTGAGCATCCCTAAAAATCTTTTAAGTATTATTATTTTTGTTTTACATTTTACAAGGAAATAGTCTGGTAGATTAATGTGTAATCGATAATAATCGATAATAATCGATAATAATCTGCTGGAAACATCGAATATAAAAACGGAAAAATTTACGAACTATGTGTATTGTATAGGTCAACCACCAAATAGTCATTATATTCGGTTGGTTCCAAAATAATATCGTTTTTGACGTTCAAATTTATAAGATCATAAATCCTTTCATAATAAACTTTATTAATCGAAATAAGAACCATTAGAATCGACACATTTTTTGCCAACAAGAAACAAGCTTATTTATCTCATTAGCATAGAAATCCGGAGTTCTGGAAACGATGAAGTCATTGAAGGCCGAATTGGGTTTTGAAGCATTTTTCGTGCAGGAAGTTGTGGAGATGCTGGAAAAAGTGATAATCAGTGGGCGAAAGATCCGGTGAATATGGCGCGTGAGGCAGGGTCTCGTAGCCCAATTCGTTCAGATTCTTCAGGGTCAATTAAGAACGTGTCATGAAGAATTGATCCCTTTATATTGACTAATCTCGGGTCCATTCATTTCATTAATTTGTCGACACTACTTCTCTGTCGTAATCGTTTCACCCAGATTTAAAAAGCTATGATAGATAAAACCGGCCGCAAACCACCAAAAAGTCACCATAAACATTTTTGGTGCAATTTCGGCTTTATGAAGTGTGGTTGAGCTTCTTCGGCATCCAACCACTGTACCGAACGTCGCCGGTTGTCGTAGAGGATCAACTTCTCATCAATCCGATCGAGAAAGAGGTCGTTTTTGTTGCGCAGAAGGGGCGTAGAAGACACTTCAATACGACGATATTTGTTTTTGATTATCGATTACATTTGAAAAGACTACCGTAAAAACAACAAACGGACTTCTACTGATTCTATGCTCCAACAACATTGTAAAAATAAAAAAAGAAAGAAAGGCATACTGAAGATGAAGTATATCTTCGAAATATATTATAAATTTCAATATAAATGTCAAACAAAATAAATATCGGTTTATTTTGTAATAATGCGTTGTTTTGGCTTCAAACGTATCTAACACGTATTTACTCAACCAAAACTTATATCAAGAAATATATATATATATATATATATATATATATATATACATATATATATATATATATATATATATATATATATATATATATATATATATATATATAATAAAAATATAACACGGAAATTACATAATTGTCGATGCAATAATTTATTTCAACCTTATGGTATTTTCAAGCATCTAAACTACAAGGTGGTCAAAAAGTCAGGTAACATTTTAAAGAAAAACGATATTAGCAATACACGTATATTTAAGTACCATACATTGAAATATAAAATGAAACAAACATGAAATATGTTTATTTTGTTAATTGTCGTCCATTTCTCTCTATCAATCGCTGGAAGCGATTAACCACTGATTGTGTAACACGTGTAATCATGTCAGCTGATATCCGCGCAATCTCCTCTTCAATAAATAACTTTAAAGACGCTATTGTATCAGGCTTCTTGCCATAAACGCTATCCTTTACATAGCCCCAAAGCCAGAAATCAGGAGGGGTAATTTATATATTACACTCAAATATTTAAACAAATAATATAAAACGAATAGAGATTATAATGCATCATATTGTTTTTTCTACCTTTAACATGTTACCTGACTTTTTGACCACCCTGTAGACAATTACATTTTTGATACTGCAATAAAGAAAGAAAAAGAATCGGGCCCCGATTTTCTTTCTTTATTTCAGTATCAAAAATGTAATTGTCTAGTTTAGATGCTTGAAAATACCATAAGGTTGAAATAAATTATTGCATCGACAATTATGTAATTTCCGTGTTATATTTTTATGTTATTGCTCTGTTTACCAGATTGAGCTCTCATACCCGGATTGCCTCCTGGAATTATTCCATTATAACACTATATATATATATATATATATATATATATATATATATATATATATATATATATATATATATATATATATGTGTGTATATATATATATATATATATATATATATATATATATATATATATATATAAATGAAAATTACAATTGAATTTACCAAAATGATCCAAGATGGTAAAATTAAAGTAAAATATGAATATTAAAGAATTAATATTTATAAAATTATCTCAGCCAGATATAAAAGCTCAATAAAACCAAATAGGAAATAGAGCTTATAATATGAGCAAACAGTTAATAAAATATGTTAAAAAACACTTTGAAATGAGTTAAAAACATATTTAATGTGAAAAGGAAACACTAGATAAATGGATAGTCCTTAATCCGCGGAGTTTCGAAGAAATACTCTCCTTCTCATCAGAGGGTAGGTATTAGCAAAATACGGGATCGTATTTTGCATGCAGAAGTATTTGATGAAACAACAAGTAAGTCAAAGATCTTACTTGAAAACAAAATAAGTGAAGCAGAGGGAATATGGTAAAGAAAAAGGTGATTACACATGAATGGATAGTTTGGTGGAAGATAAAAAAATCCAGTGACGGTAAAATCCAAATGTAAAACTTCAAGAAAGTTAAAAGAATTTCCATTTGTACAAGTAAAATCCAAGGAAATCCCGTAATTGGAAGAAGATGGTCTATAATAACCTAAAGGCAGAAATCCATGGAATAATTCACAAAAATGTGTACAAGAAAAAAAATAATATTAATAAAAGAAAAATAAGATGTGCTTTTCACTCTACTTCCGATATATATATATATATATATATATATATATATATATATATATATATATATATATATATATATATATATATATATATATATATAAACTTGAGAAGAAAGTTCTTGCGGAATTTTTAATTTTGATTTCAAATGATGTATTTTCAAATAAGTTTTCATTATAATTACTTCACTTTATATATCATTTTAAAGGTTTCGTTATAGTACCTTTACTTTATATATCATTTTAAAGAGCGTTTTTCGCTCTATCTAATCGTTTAAATTACAATCGTTTTAAAACAATTATGTCTTCTTTTCAGAACGTTGAATACAAGATGGAAAAAAAATCAAATTGGCACAATTTTCATATTTCGATTCAAAGTAGGCCGAAAAGCTTCTGTAACAGCTCGTAATATCAATGATGCGTTTGACCCAGGAACCAATACAACGCAATGGTGGTTTAAAAAATTTCGTGAGACGGGAGTCTTGAAGGTAATGAACGTAGTGGTCGGCCATCGATGTCGACAACGATCAATTAAGAGACTTAGTCGAAGCCAATTCATGCACAACTATTCCAGAACTTGCTTCTAAATTAGACGTAACGTATAGGACGATTTCCAACCAGTTGAGAGAGATTAGAAAGACAAAAAGTGGCCTCGCGAATCGAACGACAACCAAAAGAAACGCCGTTATGAAATGTCATCATCCCTTTTTTTTACGCAACGGGAACAACCCGTTTCTTGACCGGGTTGTGACTTGCGATTAAAAGTGATTTTTTGACGACAACCGGCGACCCTTATTTCAGTAGTTAGACGCCGATAAAGCTCCACGACACTTCCTGAAGCTTGGCTGGCTGTTTGATGGTCTGCGATCGGTCTTATCTATTACAGTTTTTTTTTAATGCAGGCAAAGCCATTATCAGCAGAGAAATACTGTCAACAAATAGATGGAATGTATTAGAAACTTCAACAATAACACCAGCATTAAAGAGAAAAGGCAACATTCTCCTCCACGACAATGCTCGACCGCACGTTGCTAAATTTACCCTATAGAAGTTGAACGAATTGAGCAACGAAACTCTGCCTTATTCGCCATACGCTCCAGACCGTTGACCTACCGTCTATTGCCTTTTCAAGCATCGCGAAAACTATCTGCGTGAGAAATGCTTCGAAAACATAAGCGATATCAAAAACGCCTTAAGCGACTTCATCGCCACCAGAACGCAAGATTTTTACATTACTATCATGAATACACTTGTTTTGTGTTGGTAAAAGTGTGTTGATTCGGATGGTGCTTATTTCGATCAATAAATTTTTGCCTGAGCCGAGATCTGTTCACATGGATTTAAAAGTTAATAACAGCAAGTACTGTCTTGTCAAACATTATATAAAGATTAAGAGAAATTAGAGGAAATCCTAGGGTGTTTTGTAAGCAAACATGAAAAATTAAAGGGTTATTGGCATTAGCAATAATGCTAGAAATATCAATTAATAATAATGATAATAATAATAATAATAATAATAATAATAATAAATAAATACATAAATAAAATCGTAATAATTTTTATATTTTATAATGATAAAAATAGAAATAAAAAATGAGAGTATATATAAAGCTAATAGTTAAAAATTAAATTTAAAAATATTAAATAAAAAAACTAAATCTTTCTAAATTTATTTTTTATTAAATTTAGTTTTTAACTATTAGCTATATGATTATTCTTATTTTTTTATTTCTATTTTTATTATTATATTCATTGCGCTTTTATCTTTATTATTATTATTATTATTATTATTATTATTATTATTATTATTATTATTATTATTAATTAATTAATATTGCTAGCATTGTTACTATTGCCAATAACCCTTTGATTTTTAATTTTTGCATAAAAAAACACCCTATGGTGCCCTCTATTTTCTCTTAGAATTAGCTAACCCCATAGCAACCCCAAATGTCAAAATCTCTTTGTCTACTACGTTGCCGATCGTCTGACACTTATTGCCATGACAACGCTTGCCCCACTTTCAACTCTACGCTCCCTTCTTTTTCCTTTCCCCAATCACTTTCAACTTTTACTCTGGTCGAAATAGAAGCGTGTTTTTTGGCGGTCGTCAAGTTTTTGAACTCCAATTTTTGACGCTTTGTTTTTTCAATATTACCCACTGAGGCGAGCACCTGCTGTTGCTCATTTACTTGCAAATAATAACCTCCATCACACTGGACTTTTCTTGAAACCGATTGTGTGGTTATTTTTATTTTAATGTTAAACTCTGAATGAACTGTTCGCATGAACTGTTTTTCATTTTTATGTTTTTAAAAATTTTGTGACTACAACACATAAAATTTTAAGTTTCATCCTATGCAGTGACTAGCAAATACATAGAAATGTTAAAATATTTTTAGCGTGACTATCTAATTATTTTGCTAACAGGTTTTCTTATGATGAGAAGAATTAGCATTCTTTGAAACTCCGGGGATTAAGGAATGCCAAGCTACCAGCTTTGGAGTATCTGTCGAATAATAAAAACTTTTTGTAAATTTCTACTTTACAGTTTTGTTCTTTTTATTTATCGGAAGCTCTATTATCATCAGTGAATGTATTGAGCTTTTTCATTTGGTTGGGATTAAGAAATAAATAACAATATTTATATTTGAATTTGGAATTTTCTTTTACTTTATTAGTAATTTCCTCCTCAAAGCCTTTCTATATATATATATATATATATATATATATATATCATCATGCAATCCGCCAGCCTTGACGATGACTAGTTGGGGCCTCAGAGCTTTATCCCTCGGCGTCGGCGTAATCTCACTACAGAACTTTCCACCTTGGCTCCAAACTTGCTTGTGCAGTTTAGGTGCAGTGTCTGTTGCGCATCAGATAGATACCCTTTGAACCTCCAATGCTCATGTCCAGTGGAGCGAACTCGCGAGGACTGGCAGCAGAAGAGGCCGCAGCTTCTGGCCAAAAGTAATCTCAGTGAGGTAAACAGTCGCCCTATCGTGTCCGCTACAACGCCTTTTCTTTCTGGATGAGGTTCCATAGCCTTTTAAGGAAAACTGCAAGGCAGCAGTACAATTTGAACTCAAAGTTCCCATCTTTTAGCCTTTTTCTGTGATAAGGCCCACAAGCAGTAGTGTTTGATTTGGGGGTGTGTTCGCCTAGTCCCCGCCCAACCAAGGGCACCCACAAGACAGTGAGGTAGGGGTTGGTAGAGTGCCAGGGCATGTCCACACAAGTTTAGCCTTGGGCCGCAAGGCACCCAATTACCGTGTGTGGCCAACGTGGAGGCACAGTAGGAGTCTTAATGATGCAGAGGATATGTTCTGGCAAGGAAGACTTATGTTTAGCAGCCCCCTTTTCACAACGAGGTAAGCGAGAAGGCACGCAAGCATGAACTTAACACTAACTTTCACCTAACGCACTAGACGAACCATAGCCTCCTGCCGAATTAAGAATCCAAACGCACGCACACACACACACACACACACATATATATATATTAGACATTAAGAGATTATATATATATATATATATATATATATATATCCGTTCACATACACTTTTCACAATAAAGATAGTACCCAGAATTAGATAGAATCGCGCAATTGCATCGACAACGGACAACGCCAGACCCAAAGTGGGTTTCGATGTACTGCATCTCTTCAGTGACGTGCTCCGACATAGGCGCGAACCCAGGTCGTCGCACTCATTAAGTGTGCAATACTGACGACCTAACCATATGGGCCACGGCGCAATCTATTGACTATGCCTTGATTTTTTAAATTCTTATATTTTTTTATCCAGTTCTACATACTACGATGTGACAAGCAACGCGTCATACAACTAAGATAGATTGCGCCGTGGTCCATATGGTTCCTATTTACAATGCCTCCCCACGGGACAGAGTTAGACACCAGGGTCGTTAGGTCGTCAGTATTTCACACTTCATGAGTGCGACGACCTTGCTTCGCGCCTATGTCGGAGCACGTCACTGATGAGATGCAGTACATCCAAACCCACTTTGGGTCTGGCGTTGTCGGTTGTCGATGCAATTGCTCGATTCTATCTAATTCTGGGTTCTATCTTTATCGTGAAAGGTCTATGTGAACGGGTATATATATATATATATATATATATATATATATATATATATATATATATATATATATATATATATATATATATATATATTAGCAGGCGCTTGGCGTTGCTCGGTCGTAAAATACGTTTAACTATTATATTTTAATTCATGCAGATTTCGTATTTATTATTATAGAGCCAATTTTCTATTATTATATTGTACCTAATATATAGTAGTGATTTCAAAATTAAAAAAAAACTACGTGTGTGAAATTAGCTAGAATCGAAATCAAACAAAGAGCACTCTAGCCAGGATTAGTATTTAAGATAAAATTATCCCAAATTAAATCATATTAAACAATAAATTTGTCATAAAGCATTCATTTTTAGTCAATGGTTTTCAAGGTCAAACTCTCTAGTATATATATATATATATTACTTTAGGATAGCGATACAAAATAATTTTAAAATTAAGAATAAGAATAGAAAATAAATAAATAAAATAAACATACATATGCATAAATTATCATATATATATATATATATATATATATATATATATATATATATATATATATATATATATATATATATATATAAACTAACATAATAATTAGAAAAACATAAAAAAAAAACTCATTTAACTACACCTAGGTTTAAAATACGCCAGATCACTTGATATCTACGCTTCCCACTAAAAATTCACACAAAAAGTCAAGGTTGAACCCAAGGTCAACTGGGTTTTTTTTTTCCTGTAAATGCCTGCCCATTGGTTGATTAGGAAGGAGCGGTGGAAACTAGGAAGCTGATTGGCTAACTAAAAACTCAATAGAATGTGCGTATGTAAAAACGCGAGACAACCACAACTCTTCGCATAAGCCTGACGAATCCTTGCGTGGATGAAACGCGAAATATTTTGTGTAGCTTAATTGCCATATATATTTTTATAACTTACTATATATATATATATATATATATATATATATATATATAGTAAGTTATAAAAATATCCGTACTGATGAGCTGTGAAACAGCGAAACAGTACTGTATGTGGATGACTATAATGCTCCTCATCTTGAGTTGAGCATATTGACAAGTGATACACGAATTAAGATTAGCGTATAAGCGATGCTCTTTGTGTAAACGAATCGAGCTTAGGTAATTCGGACGATGTCAAAACATCATTAAACTCACGACTCACTCAGCAGTCGCCGATAGCGTAGTGGTTAGGAGCCTTGACTGTCGTACAGGCGGTCGGGTTTTAATCCTGGCTTGAGGTAGTTGCCTGTCTAGCCGCACTGATGAGCTGTGAAACAGTGAAACAGTACTGTATGTGGATGACTATATATATATATATATATATATATATATATATATATATATATATATATATATATATCGTAGGAATGCGAAATTCTTTAACATAAAAAGTTAAATCAATTCAAAGGAATTGTTTGGATTTCCAAAGCGTCTCGCCTTCGGGGATTAAGATGTTTGCTTGGTAGAGTTGACTTCTTATGAAAAAGACATCCATTTTTTAATTTGAGTTTTTTTTATGATCATCATTTTGAGTGTTATTATCATTACCATTATTATCATTATTATTATCATTATTATTATTATCATTATTATTATTATTATTATTATTATTATTATTATTATTATTATTATTATTATTATTATTATCATTGATATTATTATAGTAATAGTAGTAGTAGTAATTCGAATAGTCTTAGTAACAAAACGAGAATACTACTATTAATACTAATACTACCATTAATACTACTACAAATAATAATAGCAACAATAATAGACCATGTTTTATCGATTACCAAAGTACTTAACATTTTTTGTCTTTGATTTTTATTTCTGAGTCAAAGACGAAAAATGGCGTATCCGTCTACTACAGTGAACTTTAAAATATATGAGTTAATTCCAATTTTTTATGTTTACTTGACGGATTTCTGTTATAAAAATGGAGGATAAATGTCAAGGGCACACAAAGAGTTTCCGAAACTCATTATCCATGAAAATATTTTTATAATTCAGATTTATATCCCAGTAGCCTGTTTCCTAGAACTGCATGCGTGTGGAAATATCTTCCTGCTGCCTCTTTTCATCTTACTTATAAGTCATTCGGGAATCATTTTTTCTTTGT
Organism: Euprymna scolopes; assembly: GCF_053919585.1. Classification (NCBI taxonomy): domain Eukaryota; kingdom Metazoa; phylum Mollusca; class Cephalopoda; order Sepiida; family Sepiolidae; genus Euprymna; species Euprymna scolopes. Next base: position 107,014,151 of record NC_136503.1, read on the forward strand.
AGTTTTTGATATCATGTGGCTTCATGTCTTGTCTGGAGTGATTGCCATAATCTATATATATAATTATAAAACTCAGATCGACTTGCTTGCTTGAGCGTTTAAACCGTCCATCCGGTTTGTGTCTTCCGATTTAAAAAAAAAATTGCCTGCTTACCTATTTAATAGCCACTCTGTCTTAAGTCCAGTATAAAAAGCCACTGTTGCCATTCAAAACATATGCAAAGCGAACAATATTTTTTGTTTTAACTATTTTAACGTATTTTCCTTAAAATAAATGTAATTCTACCCCGTTGAGTTAACATAATCTGATTTCAAATTTAAATATACAATATATAATTATAATCATATTTATAACCATTTTTACTGCTTTTAGTAGCGCCCCTGTAGATTCTGACGATAATTTTTCATGACTTATTTAAAAAATATTGTCTCTTCAAGAACGGAGGGAGAAACTTTTGGTTTTGATAATGCTTTCAGTAGGGCCTCCTTAATTTTTATTAGTGCTTGCAGTAGTTCTCTGGAGGCTTCCTTAGTTTGTTTCTTTTTCACTCATCACTTTCCTCAAGATAATAAAAAAACAATATAATCTCAAAATCACTTTTTATTTTGAGTATTTTTCATCTTACCCTTTAAGGGCTAACGGGCATATTAGCATTTATTTAAATAATAGATGGAATTATAGTTCCAGGATCTGTTCACAATAATGTCGTTGTCTTGGTTGGTTGTGTAGCAGATATTAGTAGGATATATGCTGTGGCTTGAATCTCGTCTGATTATGATGATAGCCTTTAAGTCAGCAAACTATCCTGAATTATAATGGCACGCATGTCCTTGAACGAAGTAATAACGGCAACTTTCTACTATTCACAAGTTTATTTATAGACGAATTGTCTTCAATAAATTTTCAGGCTTTTTCTTATAGAAACTTTTATTGTTAGTAAACATATGAAACTCTAGTCCCCTCCAAAGTAATCTACTCCGGCTGTAATGAACTTTTTATAGTGTTCTAACAACTTCTGGGAGGTCATATGGAAGTTCTCTTATGTGAGTGTGTCAATAACCATCGTCACAGCCGCTTTCCTTTTCAAAAAAGTATTTTTGCCTTTCGGTATGCACAGGATGGCCCATTTAAAAGTAGCCCAGAGAAAATGTAGTAGGGAGGAGGAACATTCTTTTATTGTTTAAATTACATATATAATGTTATAAAAGATGCTGACATTTCCCCCTTCATCCGTGGACATCTATATTTTGTAGATACTGCCTGTAGATCTTCTCTGGTGATTCTCCTGATAGCGTTGGTAATGTTCTCCTTTAGTAGGTCTAGATTGTGACGATTATTTGCATAAACTTTATTTTATTTTAAAGTCTCCCAAAGATAAAAGTCACATGAGGACAAGTCCGGGGAACGTGGTGGCCATAACCCTTTTACTTATTGTTCTCTTTTCCGTAAAAAAATGTAGTGAACTCATGTCAGCTATCTGTAAAACGTGTGGTGGCATGTAGCGCCATCTTATTGGAAAAAAGAATTTCATTTTGTCTTGTGGTGTCAGTTGGTACTAAGAGAAAGATTAAAGAGCTCGGGCTACTTTTAAGTGGGACACCCTGTATATTTATAAAAGTGAGAATGTGTATGTGCATGTGAAGGCACATTTATAAAGTATATAATCCGCGAATTTTTTAACTACAAACTTTAAATTTGGTGTATAGGATATTCAGACATGATCATGGTCGGATTTTTATCTATTTGCTGTTTCACGAACGCGCATGTGTCAATTGTTCACATTACAGATGCCTAACGTTAATTAAAATAGGTTTGAAAACAAAACGAACGAGGCACGCTGGCTTAATGTTATCGTACTTCACTCACTGTCTTTGGGTTCTTGTTTCAATCTCAGCTCAAGTTTACAAGAAGTGAGCTGTACATATCTCAGTTTCTTTCCGTTTATTACTCCAGTTTTGTTTAATGAATTCAACGTTGCCTCTAATGCCGGGCAACGCCGGGTACATCTGCTAGTATTATATAAAAAGAACTTTGTGTCTGTCTGTGTGTCTGTAAGTTCGTTTGTTGTATAGGCAGGGATAAAACGTGTCATCTCTTCTTCTCTTCTATTCTATTCTTCTCTATCTATCTTTCTATCTATCTTCTTCTTCTCTTCTATCTATCTATCTATCTTCTATCTATTCTTCTTCTTTTCTTCTCTTCTATTCTATCTATTCTATCTTCTATATAAATAAAATGAACTCATTTTTTCCCGTCGGATTTTGACATTAATAGGATTAAAAATCAAGATATTTCATGCAAATATAATATGCACAAACGGCAGAACAATATCTGAGGTGTGTTATAGGCTTATTATTTCTCAAATTCCTCGATAATCTTAGATTTCTATACTTTTTCTGCTGAGAAGTCACGGCCAAAATCGGTTAAGATCAATGGAAGTGGTAAAATATTTTCTCTCTAATAAATTCCTCCTCCCCCTGCCACCACTTAACACCGTTTGGGGATCGTTCACAAGGAACAGTTGAGAAGAGAACACCGGTTTGGCTTCGTAGTTCTTTCATGTGAAGTTATTTAAAATCACTAAACTAAGCTGCAGTGCTCTGTGGCATAGTGGTTAGCGTGCTGGACAATTCACATTATATTTTCACGTTCGCGCCGACCTACCGTAGTCGTTTTTTTTTGTTTTTTTCCTAAACAACTGGAATGGACTTTTCTTGGTGGCCGAACTGTTAACGTTGCAGATGTTTTTTTTTTCACACTTTATTTTCCTACTTTTACTCATGACTCCGGGTTTGATCCTACTTACCTACCATAACATTTTTTAAAACTCCCTCCCTCCGTCCCGGAAACAAACACTCGGGCAACGCCGGGTACCCCCGCTAGTATGTTATATATAGTGGATGAGAGATATTAAAACAGTTATATTGTTTTATGGGTGGGAGATATCGTTCTTATATCACCCGTTATCAACGTATAAATTGTATGTATTGTTTGTTTAGCCAGGAGGATATCATATCGACGTATAAACTGAGAAATGTTGTATCAGAGAGTTATGACACATGTATATATTACATTTCATATTTACATAAGGTATCATTTTTTTAGAAGAAGAATTATATATGCTTCATACCTTTCTTTCTTCAAGAGTACTTCTATCTTCCTGTTGAGCTCCGTGACGAACCACGAAACGACCAGCAACACCCAATTGAGACATCTGTTCTTCCTTCTTTTTTGAAACCACAGTACAACACTCTATATTTTTAAAATATAAATTAATTTCAGTTGTCTCAAATGGTCTTCACAGAGTCTGCATTTCTTGTCTACATCATGCTTGTGCTACCCAGCCTTGCTTCCTGGCCGTCTGTTCTCTCCGGTGACCAAGCTTCAACTCTCCCGTCTGTTCACTCTCGTGGTAGAACTCCAACTCCCGACTCCAAACTTCCTAACTTCTTGACCTCAGTTCCAGTGACGTAACCAATTAAAAAGCACGTCTCCTTAACGTGACCTTCTGTGTCGCGTACGCCTGTTCAAGGTTATTTTGTTTATATTTAACTTAGCTAATTTATATAAACATCTTAAGCTAAAACCCATTGCTACACTTTATTCTATAAACAATAAATAACTCCCAATATAAACTATTTTAAGAATGTCATTGAATAGATAGATCAATAGATAGATAGGCAGATAGATCAATAATAAGTAATTAACTTTTAACGATGTTAATTATTTAACACGTTCTCTATGAACTCGAAAACGGCTGGGCCGATTTTTATGGAATTGCACACGAAGAACTTCAGATGATTTGCAGTGCTCTTAGTTAAGCTTTGTATCGGAATGTCTTCGATAAGTATCGAAATCGATGATTGAAATAATCCGATGAAAGAAACAACAGGCGATTTGAACGAAAATTAACAGAGCCTAAAATCGCAAGTGCATTTGAAAAATTTTATTACCACAAAAGGCTCGACATATAAAAATCAACATTAGTTTTTTTTATAACAGGTGCGCGTTCGAAAAAATGTTTCTATTTAAAGCATAATTGAAGCATGATATTTGACTTTTGCATTTTAAACTTGAATTCAAACAATTATATATAAAAATAATTTAATAAAATCAACAGTAGGTTCTCTACAGTGTAATGTATTTTGAAATAAATCACAGCAATGGCGATTTAACCGATTTTGATGACAATATATTTGGGAATGTGAAACATTCGTTGAATATTATTTAATCTCGGGCAACATCGGGTCACCGTGCTAGTAACTATATATATATATATATATATATATATATATATATATATATATATATATATATATATATATATATAGTAAGTTATAAAGTATATATGGCGATTAAGCTACACTGAATATTCCGCGTTTCATCCACTTTAGGACTCTTCAGGCTTATGCGCCCAGGACTCTTCAGGCTTATGCGTCTAGGAAGAGTCCTAGAGTGGATTAAACAGGGAATATTCTGTGTAGCTTAATCGCCATATATATTTTATAATTTACTAACTAGCTCTACCTACGTATTGAGCACTTTTGAAGTAAATACTTTAAATTTATACTTTAGTATATTTATTATATGTGAATAAATGAAGTATATATATATATATATATATATATATATATATATATATATATATAAAAGGAGAACGTGTCAGTGTGTCTGTGTGTCTGTGTACATTTTCCTTCGCAATAACTCTGTCAATTTTCAGTCTACAGACTCGAAATTTGATATACAGTGTACTGAGATTTGGGAAAATCGATGTGATCGGTTTTCGGCCAGACAATTGGCTGTTAAGGGATCATAATTCAACGATTTGACCTATGAGAACTCTACTAAACTCCTTCGACAATTTGGGCTCTAAACACTTGAAATTTTAGATATAGGTTAGACATGGATCTTACTTAATAACTCAATTCGAACCCAAAACAATAAATCTTAAGGGTCATAATAGGGGTCAAAGTTTAAACAAAAATTGACAGTTTTTTTTTTTTTGCTCAGCATACACCTCTAAACACCCTGGCAACGCCGGGCTGAAATGCTAGTTTGTATATATATATATATATATATATATATATATATATATATATATATATATATATATATATATATATATATATATATATATATATTATGATATATATATATATATTATGATATATATATATATATATATATATATATATATATATATATACATATATATTATTTATTCGAAGGTAAATAGTTACATTTGGTCACTACAAACTGTTTATCTTTGAATAAATAAAAAAATATTTTGCTCTTGTCATCAAGCACTATATGACAACCTCGTTGAGCTCATTAGTTCTTAATTTTGAATATCTCAAGCCTATATATATATATATATATATATATATATATAGTGTTGAGACGATTAATCATAATCGGAATCGGGAATCGAAAAAATAAGAACTTTTGGGAGTATCGGAATCGGAAAAAATCATGCCTATTTTCCGATGCCAACAACGATTCTTTTGATTTGCTTTGTTATTTGAATTTCTTTAAATAAATATATTCTACCGATGCTAGTAATACTAAAATAATGAATATCTGTTGATTTTTACCTATTAGTAAAACTAAAATCGATAGCTCATCCCTCACAAATGTATCATTACGTTTAAGAAAATATCTGCACATTTAACATGTGTTTTTTTTTTTTTTGGTAATCGTGAAAAATAACAACTTTATAATTAAACATTTAGAGATTTATAAAGAATTGAAATCGGTAATTGTATTTGAATCGGGAGTTTAATACACAATCTGTAATTGTATCGGAATCGGAAAAAAAAACATTGGAATCGTCCCATCCCTAATATATATATATATATATATATATATATATATATATATATATATATATATATATATATACATTTTCTGTCTATGTCTCTTTTAGGTATTGTATTTATTCCTGTAAGTTTGTTTGATTAAATTAATCTCGTGAATGCGAACATGTGATTAATCAAACCCAAGAAGTATATGCAAACAATAGACATAATACCAATTTTATTCTCATAGATTAATAAAGAGACCAATCAATAAACCTTAAGGATTATCTCCGGCCATATTAGTATGTTTTTGTTTTTTTATTTAATCCATTGTTTTTCCACCTTTTCACACGCGCCTAAAAAACTTACAATGCATGACCAGAAAAAATAAAACAAAAAAACAAAAAACAAAAAACAAAAACAAACAAACAGAAAACACGCCACAACCATGGGGATTGGATTTACTTAATCGACAAAAAAGATTTTAAGGATAGATAAAAAAAAAATAATACCTGATTTGTGTTTTTGATGTTTTTGAGATGAGGATTGATAATTCGTACTATTTATATTATTTGGACTACTGTTCTCATCTCCAGTCATATTTTCACAACGTAATTCTTTTTTTTTTTTAAACAGCATTTTAACGTGCATGATTGTCAATAACGCACTTATAAGTGGTAAAATTCTAAACCATTGAACTTAACGTTATATTTTCAACTCGAACACATATCTGATAAAAGTTAATTTCCCGAAATATACGATACGAAAGTCCCATTAAGATCTAAACCATTGAACTCAACATTTTATTTTCAAGCCGAACACATGTCTGATGAAGGTTAATTTCCCGAAATATCATATGATACGGAAATTCCGTTAAATTCTAAACCAATGTAACCCCAAACTTAATGTTTAGGTGTACGTTCTCGAAAACCTTTTTGTTGAACCCGGGAATCTTTTTGTTGAACTAGGAAATCCGCACGGAATTTCGAATGGATTAAATAAAGATCCCGTTCGAAATTCTGTGTAGATTCCCGAGTTCGACAGAAAGGTCACTTTGTTTAATAAAAAACATCTGAAGAAGGCCGGAGGATTCATCGATCGAGACAATATGAGTATAGTAGTAAAAAGAATCCAATTCCCGTTTTATTTCAACCACGCTTTTAAGAAATTGGTAGATATTGACTTAAAGTTTACTTTAAGTTCCATTTCATTTATTAAGTGCTCTACCGTCGGGTTAGTTTAATAAAATACACCTGAAGAAAGCCGGAGGATTCATCGATCGAGCCTCCGACCAAAGTATTTAAAAAATAATTTATAGAATGCAGAGTTGTAAGGGAGTTACACAAACTATAGCAAATTTACGTATTTGCGTAAATGAGGTCAGATGGAAGTACCGTGTCGTATGATATTTCGGAAAAAGTTCTCTTCTTCAAATATGTGTTTGACTTTAGTTCAAACGTGCATACGATGGCTGTTGTAAACGTGAAAAGCTTTGCAAGAATCAAAATTGACCTGGAATTATAATGAAAAATTAAAAAAAAGTTTTTTGCTTATTTACTATATTTATTTTATAGAAGAAATCTGTAGAATTATTCGATCTGAAATGTCTATTTTATATAAAATGTGAAAAAATGTGTAAAATTGGCTGCCAAGAGTTCAAAAGTGAAAGAATTAACCTTTGCAGACTCTACCAAACTATTCCGCCAATTTTGGGTCCAAACACTTTAAATTTTAGTCAAACTTTTTAATATGCATATAAAGTTATGAACAGTACATAGCGCCCGAGCAAAGCTGGGT
>NC_136503.1:107026746-107034246 GCF_053919585.1 Euprymna scolopes
TGACTTTCGAAAATATCGGCAAAAAAATCGACCCCTCCCTGTAGAAAAGTGCCCAGTTTAAGGGTGAAGGGATTAATGTTTTTAGCTAATTTTTCGATATTTTTCGTCCGAAACATCGAGCCTTAAAAATGGTATCAATCACGTGAAAATCCGTCGCCCCAATCGAAATTTTTTCACATGCATACATACATACATACATACATTTAAACAGATAGGTGAGATTTATATATATAGAAGATGAAATGTAGGAACAAGTATCACTCCAGAGACACTGTGATGGGCGTTTTGGCCGATTGTCACCATTTGAATGTCTGGCCAGCAAGGTGCTATTCAAACCAGGCACATAAAAATACAAACTTTTGCATTACTTCTTGACAAGTTTTGGGAAATTCTTTTTCTATTTTACATTTTTTTTCCCAAACAATTAAGAAACTTTCGTAAAACCTTTCTCGGGCGACGAAATTGCTGCCAGGAAATTAGAAATTTTTTAGTAAAGAAAATATTTTCTCGTCAGTCGTCCCATTTCCATTGTTTTTATTAAGCACTAGCAAGAAGACTCGACGTTTCCCGGGATTAAATGATGATTAACACATTTTTTTACATTCCATATATGTATTGTCATCGAAATAAGTGAAGTCGCCTATTTTTTCAATCAAATCCATTGATTGCCTTCTCTAGTTGGGGACCCATCGCGGTGCACCGCACGGATGTTTCACATGCCTCCTCGCAGTTACTTAATCCACAATATAATGTAGTCTACATTGCACTGTAGAGAACTTACTATATTAAAAAAATTATCGTTATATAACAGCATGAATTAAAGTTTAAATGTAAAAGTCAAGTATCATAGTTAAATTTTACTTTGAACAGAAACATTAATTCTGTACGCGCCCCTGTCATATTAAATAACCTACTGTTTGTGCGGTAATAATGGCTTCAATTTAAGTTTGAAATAAAAAAACTCAAGTATCATGGTTTAATTGTGCTCTAAACAGAAGCATTTTGATGTTATATCAAACGACCTACTGTTAATTTTATGTGCCTAAATTTTTTGTTTGTGTGGAAATGAAACCTCTCAAATGCACGTATGATGTTAGGCTGTATAAGGTGTTAACTTTTGTCACGATCACCTGTTTCTTTATCCATCGGATTTGTTACATTATCGAAGGCATTTTAATAAGAAAAGCTACTTAAGAACACTGCTAAATACATAAAGTACCGTCGTGTGAAATTATATAAAACCGACCCAGCCGTTTCGGGGTCCATAGGAAACTAACTCACTCAGAGACACACATACAGCAATGTGATTTTTATATATAAGTGGAGATAAGTATATATATATATATATATATATATATATATATATATATATATATATATATATATATATATATATATGGCATTTCTATAAGAAATTTGTGTGAAATTTCACAAAAATTGGCCCAGCCGTTGCGGAGTTTATAGGGAACTAATTTACACACACAAGGGCTCTTTGTAGTAGAGATTCGCAGGATCTTTAATTTCATTGGCTTCTATTCTCGTTCGTTTTCGCAAATTTCTTCTGTTTTTTCTTTTATTTATTCTTTTTTTTTCTTATTTCTTGGCTTCTTCGTCTGTTTTGTTTCTTCTTGCCATTCTCTTTATTCTCTTTCCCTTCTCCGTTTTCTCTCTCTCTCTCTCTCTCTCTCTGTCTCTCTCTCTCTCTCTCTCTCTGTCTCTCTGTCTCCTGACCCTTCTTACTTCCTTCTTCCTTTCTTTTCTTTTTCCTAATCGTATTCTTCATTTCGACATTTGATTTGTTTCCTCTTTTTCTTTTTCTTCTTCTTCTTTTTCTTCTTCTTCTTCTTCTTCTTCTTCTTCTTTTTGTTGTTGTTGTTGTTGTTCCTTTCCGTCTTTGTATACATGTTTACCTTTTTCCTTCTTATTTCCTCCACTCTTTAGTTTACCGTCCTCTTTCTTTTTACCCTGTTCTTCTTTTTCTTTCCTTTTCTCCTCTTCCAATTCTTTTCCTTCTTCTTCTTTTTTGTCTTCATCTTCTTCTTGTTTGTATAACTTCCTCTTTTTATTCTTCATTTTTGTTGTTATTTTTGTATTCTTTTTCATCTTATTTTGACTTCTATTGATAGTTTAACTTATCCTTTCCTATTTGCTCACTTCCTTTCCTTAATCTTAATTTCTTTTTCTTCTTCTTCTTCTTCTTCTTCTTCTTCTTCTTCTTCTTCTTCTTCTCCTTCTTCTTCTTCTTCTTCTTCCGATTTTTCGTCTTGTTTCCCTTCACTCTTTCTCTTTATTCTCTTCCCCTTCTCCGTCCTCTCTCTCTCTCCTAACCCTTCTTCCTTTCTTTCTTTTCTTTTTCCTAATTGCAAGCGTTTCCTTATTTCTCGTCCCCTTCCTAACTTTTCTACATTTTTTTACCACTCCCATCCACGTACCCATCCTTCCTCCTCCCCTTCCTCTCACAGATCCCCTTCTTCTTCTTACGATTATTATTTATTGTTAATAATAGCAATATTGCATCTTCCCGCGTTAATAATGTTTCAGAGAGACAACAACAAAATGTAGGCGAAAAGGGGCAAAGCTTTAATAGAGATTTAATAACCAGTGTTTGTGAATGGACTCTTCCCGCCGGCAATAAACGAAAGCACCTGTTTCCCCTTTGCCTATTTCTTATTAATTAGTGACACTGTGTAAGAAAAAATTGCAAATAATGAGAATCACGCTTTTCATTTGTTAAATGAATGCATTCCAATCACAATGGATGACATGACGGAAGGAAGAAGAAGAAAAAGAAGAAGGAAAAAGAAGAAGAAGAAGAAAAAGGGGAAGAAGAAAATAAGAAGAAGGAAAAAAGAAGAAGAAAAGTAGAAGAAGAAAAGAAGAAAGGAAGAAGAAGGAAAAAAAGAAGAAAAACAGATGGAAAAAAGAAGAAAAAAAGAAGAAGAAAAAGGAAAACAGAAGAAGGAAAAAAGGAGAAAGAAGAACAAAAGAAGAAGAACAAAAGAAGGAGAAAGAAGAAGAAGAAGAAGAAGAAGAAGGAAAAAAGAAAAAGAAGAAAAAGCAGGAGAAGACAAAAAGAACAAGACGAAAAGAAGAAGAAGAAAGAAAAATGAAGAAGAAAAAGAAGGGAAGAAGAAGAAGGAAAAAAGAAGACGAAAAGGATAAGACGAAAAGAAGAAGAAGAAGGAAAAAGAAGAAGAAAAAGAAGAAGAGAAGAAGAAGAAGAAGAAAAAAAGAAGAAAAAGAAGAAAAAGAAGAAGGGAAGAAGAAAAAGGAAAAAAGAAGAAGAAAGAAAAAGAAAAAGAAGAAAAAGAAGAAGGGAAGAAGAAGAAGAAGAAGGAAAAAAGAAGAAGAAAGAAAAAGAAGAAAAAGAAGAAGGGAAGAAGAAGAAGAAGGAAAAAGAAGAAGAAAGAAAAAGAAAAAGAAAAAGAAGAAGACAAAAAGAACAAGGAAAAGAATTGGAAGAAGAGAAAAGGAAAGAAAAAGACGAAGAAGAAGAAAATGGAAAACAAGGATGTGAAAAGGAACATGAAGAGGAAGAAGAAAAAGAAAAAGAAGACAAAAGAAAAAAAGATAAAGAAGTAAAAAGAATAAGGAAAAGAAGATGATGAATGTGAAAAAGAAGAAAAGAGAGAAAGAAGAAGAAAAAGAAGAAAAGAAGAGAAATACGATGAATTTGAAAAATAATAAGAAGAAAATATGAAGATAAAGAAGAAAAAGAAGAAAAAGAAGACAAGAGAGAAGAAAACGAAGAAGAAAAAGAAAAAGACAATGAATGTGAAAAAGAAGATGAAGAAGAACAAAAGAAGGATACGAAGAAGAAAAACAACCATAAAAAGTAGAAATATTAGAAGAATATGAAAAAAAAGAAAGAAGTAAAGTAAAAAGAAATAAGTAGAAAAAGAAGAAAATAAAAAAGAAGAAATAGGAAAGAAGAAATAAGAAGAAAAGAAAAAGAATAATACTAGAATTGGAAGAAAGAAAAAAGAATTATAAAAAAAGAAGAAAAACAATAAGATTTCAAAGAAGATGAAAAAAGAAACGGAACAAGAAAAAAGAAAAATGAGAAGAAGATAAACAAGAATACAAAGAAGAAAAAAGAAAAAGAAAGAAGAAAGGAAGAAGGAGGAATAAAAAGAAGAAAAAATGAAGAAGAAAAAAGAAAAGTAAGAAGAAAGAAGAAACTACAAAAAAAGAACAAAAAAAGAAGAAAAGTCCAAAAAAATGAAGAAGAAAGAAACAAGGAAAAAAAGAAATAAAAAGAAAAGGAAGAATACTAAAATGGGAAATAAATCAGAAATGCCACAATAAATAAGAAGAAAAAGAAAAATACAAGAAAAGAAGAAAAAGAAGAAAAATACAACAAGTAGAAAAAAGAAATACGAAAAAAAGGAAGAATACAACAAAAGAGAAGAAAGAAGAAAAATACAAAAAATAAAGAAGAAAAGGAAAAAGAAGAATACAAAAAAGAAGAAAGATAAAAAAAGAAGAAGAAATGAGAGGAAAAAGAAAAAAGTACAAAGAATACGAAAAAAAGAAAAAAAGAAGAAAAGGAAAAAAGCAAACAAACAGAAGAGGAAAAACAATAAGATACAATGAAGAAGAATACGAAAAGAAGGAGAAAGAAGAGGAGGAAGAAGAAACAACTGTACAAAAATTAGAAGAAAGAAGAAAAAGAAGAAAAAAAGAAGAGGAAAAAGAAAACGAAAAAGAAGATTATGAATAAGAATGAGAAAATGAAATCGATGAAGAAGAAAATGAATGAGAAAAAGAAGTTGATGAAGAAGAAAATGAACGTGAAAATGAAGAAGAAGCAGACGAAAATCCGAAAATGAAGAAGAAAAGGAGAATACAAAGAAGAAGAAAAAGAAAGAAGGAAAAGAAAAAGCAAAAAATTAAAAGAAGAAAAAAGAAAAATAATACGAATGAAAAAAAAACATTAAAAAAAAACGAACACCTTCCGCATTCCAGATTCTGCCCGTTTTACGAGACGCAAAAACCACGTGACACATGAAAAAGCTAAATGTCAAAATTAATTAAACGTGTGGGACTAGCAATGATTTTCACCCGAGAACAAAGCTACAACTTACAATTATGCAGGCTGGCCCATAAATTTCCGAACATAAAAAGCCAAACGACACCTTTTTGAAATCTAACAAGAATTTCAATTGCATTATTCGGACAACTATTCTACTCCTGCTTGTTAGCTTGACAACGTTTCGGCCGATGTAACCTTTTTTCTGAAGCATCTTTAAAAAACGTTTGATTCTTTCTGTTAAACTGGGAAACTTATACGAAATTTCGAACCGGACTACTTTTTTTTGGGGGGGGGGGAGTCACCACTTACCGAGGCCCGAAAGTCACTCGAGTATAAGGGTCAATGAATGTAAGGTGGTAGTGTGATAATCGTGCAAAGTTCCCTTACACATGAACAAGAGGAAAGAAAGAAATAAAACTCCGGGTCGGCATTTTTTTCTTTTTTAACAAAAGTTTTTATTACAGATACTTTCACGTTTCGACACCACTTAAAAGACTTTCGCCATCGCCCATCTCGCCCTGTGTACACTTTTCTTCTCCGACCTCACGTCGGCTGTAATCATCCATTTCGTGCCTTCGACGTTACACGTCCATTTACTTCGACGTCGACTTTGTTTCTGCCCTAAGCACGTAGTGTCCTTTCTCATTTTTCCCCTTTTCTTCTCGTGCACACCTCTTAATTTGTATGTACGCATTTTTCAGCTACTGCTGCTACTAATCTCTTCGCAAGCCAACTACCGTTTGCTGCTGCTGACATTCTCCCACACATTTCTATGAGTTATATTACAACCGCTAATGGTGTAAATTCGAGAGAATTTGATTATTTATGGGGACGGCTCAACAGTTACTTGTTTACAGTAAATTTGAAAGCTACCATGTAATATTTAACCGGGAAGCAGGCCAGCGGAACAGTGTTCGAAAGGCAAGCAGTTCTCGAAAAGAAACTTTGTTCATGGAATCTCAATACATTGTTGTAGATGAAGAATTCGAATGCAAAACGCGTTAAATCTAATCAGTTTTGAAAAAAAAGTCAGCAAACACTAAAAAACGGATATACTGAATACAGATTTTAACTAAAAATATATTTCAATTAACATAGTAATAATTTAATGCGAGAACACTAACTTGCCGAAATAATTCGCCGGCTTATTCAAAATGATTTGATGCCGTTAAATGGTTTAAGAAAAGTGCCTTAGAGTACATTATATAAATGATGGATGCTTGTTTCAGATTTTTGATATGATCAAGTTGATATTTTCTATTTTATCCGAATTTTGAATCCTCATCAAAATTTACGAGAATCTTTCTGTTTTCTTTTTTTTTTTTTTTACATAAGCATCATCACTTACCAAGGCCAAGAGGCCACTCGAGGACAAGGGTTAAAGAGTGTACAGTAGAAATTGGACAATATAGTAATCGTTAGTAATGGAAATTTGTTAAATTTGTTAACTTATATGGAACGGCTCATCAAGAAATTTGTTTACGTAGGACTTGAACACAACCATATTGTAGTCAGCCGGAAAGCAGAAAAACGGAAGACAATTCCACAGGCGTGCAGTTCTAAGAAAGAAGTTTTATTCATGGAATCTACGTTTAGGTTTAGGCACAGATAAAGAGTGGGGGGAAATTATTGATAGTGTTTTCTGCTAGACGTGTGTTTCTTGTGAAAGTTTGGCGATGGGGGCATAGATTGAAGCTCAGTCGATTACTTGCCATGAAAATAATGATAAAGCAAAGACAAACTCGCAACATTTCTTCTGTGAGAAAGAGGTTGCAGGGAAGAGAAAAAGACATCCCCTACGAGGCCACGAAGTCTATTTTGAACTCTATTAAGGTAGGATAAATCCTTTCTAGTAGCCCCTGCCCGATGTGGCAACAGTACTCTATCTTGGACGTACCTGGCTCTTATACAGATAGAGAATTGCATCAGCAGTGAGATATCTACTGGATCGACAGGAGGATCCCACCATTTCCCCATAGATAATGGATAAAACAAAACATAACCAACACGTGAATAAAACAAAAAGGTGCTGCTACTAAATATTGATTGATTTTATTTGTATCTATGTTAATAAAAAAAACTATGTTGTTTACTTACCTGCCTTGTTCTATTATTTTGAAACCCGAAATATTCAAAAACTGACATTGCAATTAATATGAAAAAAAAAAAGCATTTTGTCATAAAACAACTATTTCAGTTAGTTTAACATGATAGGAATATTTTCGCACCAATTACATCTCACAGATCGTCCTCAATGAGAATTTAGCACCAAACAAAAAACATGATGTTCTATTTTTTTGACCAGCGCAAGTATATGTGTGTGTGTGTGTGTCCGCGCTCGCGGGTGTGTGTGTACAATGAAGTATAATAAAACACGAAGTAACATCGATTCCATGCAATAGACTGACGAATCCTACTGGCGAATCGAGCACCGTCGACGTAAATACTCGAATACCTAACATTTT
>NC_136503.1:107039246-107041746 GCF_053919585.1 Euprymna scolopes
TTTTATATTGGAATTTTTTTTAATTGTAATTTTTTCTTTAAACGAAATAAATTAAATATAAAGATCAAAGTGTAGTATCTGTTCCGGCAGATACTGCAAGCAAAGACCATATGTGGGGGTAACCCCACATATCAAACCTTGGTCAATGTAGGGGCAACCCTTCATACCAATTGTCACTATTCAGCTCCCATTGGTCACCCATCGGGAGCTGGCCCCCATTTCCCTCCCCCTCCCTCTCTCTCCACATTAAAAAACGGCCTTGTGCCTAATTTGCTCAGTGGGGAAGCAAATAAATACAATCTGTTCCGGCAGATACTGCAAGCAAAGACCAAATGTGGTGGAAACCCCACATATAAGACCTTGGTCAATGTAGGGGCAACCTTTCATACCAATTGTTACTATTCAGCTCCCCTACTCCCCGGGGAGTTGATCCCCATTTCCCATTCACTCTTCACTTTAAAAATCGGCCTTGTGCCTAATTTGCTCAGTGGGGGAGCAAATAAATACCTCAAAGTGTAGTATCTGTTCTTCAGATGCTGCACTTACATTTCTTGTTCTCTTTCGGTGGCGGAGAAATCCTTCACGACTGAAACAATTTTTATTTTTGTACTTTTTCTCCACGTTAAAAAACGACCCTAGTGTCTAACTCTGTCCCGTGGGGAGGCATTGTCAATAGGCACACGTGTGCATGCGCAAATCGTTCACAGGACAGCTTTCTTATGTTATGAATAAGTAGGTTTGAAACTTAGTAAAGATCGTGGCAAGCTGGCCCTAATGGTTATTTAACTCGACTTACTGTCTTTACCTTTTGGTTTCGATCTCAGCTTGAGTATTTCTTTTCCTTTTTTTTAAAAGGAATTTAACGTTACGTTTAAGACCGGGCAACGCTGGATACATCTGCTAGTGATAAAATAAGTCACTAAAGACAGTTCTTGGCCAAAAGGCCAAGATCAAAGTGTAGTATCTTTTCTGGTGCTGTACTTCACATTTTCTGGCCTCGACTGACTGGGGCAATTTTTATTTTTGTACCTTTTCTCCACGTTAAAAAACGACCCTGGTGTCTAACTCTGTTCCGTGGGGAGGCATTGTAAATAGGTACAATCGCAATTCTCTTATTCAAATCTAATATATAAACGGCTACATGTCTGTTTGTCGGCCCGCCTCCATATTTTCAAACCCCATCTCCTGAAAAACTTAAAGTTGCAGAGCAGCGCTAGGGGCCTCAAATGAGTGGACTTTTTAGGGACTGTTCTTTTATGGGTCTTTAGCTAGTTGAAATAAATTTTAAGGGGTGAAAAATGGGTCAAAATTGAAAAAAAAATCATTAAAAATCTTGTACATTATCTTTTAATATTTAATCAGCTTATATGTGTGTGACGTTGGTACAGTAATAACATCACCAGCTTTGAATGCTACAGTTTGGGTTTCGATTCTAGTTAATGGCACTTAAATACTTTTTATTTTACTTTTGAAATCACGACCCTATAATAATATATACGAAATCTCAATATATATAGAAGAGTCTTGAATGAACTACTAAACCCTTTATAAGGGGTTGTGGTTGGCTTCCTACACGTGTTATCGTTTCGGGTAAGAGATTGGATACAATAAATGGGTAGGTAAATAACTAAGAATCTGATTGGCTGACTAGTAAGCCAGTACCGGAGATATATATAAAAACACGAGGCAACATAAATTCAATGCAATAGCCTGACGAATCCTCCGGAGATAAAATGCATAAAGGTTTGTGTAGCTTAATTGCCATATGTATTTTTGTAGCTTAATTGCCATATATATTTCTAAAGCTTACTACCTAGCTCTACTTATGAATCGAGCACTGCTGAAGTAAACACAGAAAATATTTGCATAAAATGTTTTGTAGAGAGATAAAATGATAATAGCTAAATAAATAGATATACCATACATCTTTTCCAAATGTATTTAAATTAATTTCGAGATGAAATTTGTAAAAAGCAAGCAGGCAAATTATCTGTATACTTTTTTTTTTTTTTTTTAACTTTTTTACTTTAATTAGAGTCACAGAAATAACTGCCTTGAATTATACACTTCGCGGAATTCACAAAAACATGATCGACCATTTATTTCAAAATCCCAAGATGTTATTAAAAACATGAAAGTAATAATTGATATAATCCGGTGAAGTGTGAAGATTTTATCAATTCTACGTTTTTTTAAATGAATATTTGCACATTTTTTCCCCGCTTTGCGTTTTGCCCTCTGGACGCCATTTGCATTTTGTTGTCGAATTATCGTTCGAATGGTCATGCATCAATAAACCATCTGTATTTCTCGACTAAGTTGTCACTGATTAATTAACGTACATATCTATCTTTCTTCCTCCAAAGTCCCATCCATTAATCCATTAATATATCTGTCTATCTATCTTCGAGCAGCTAAATTACGACTTTTTGTTTTTGTTTTTTGCTGTTGTTTTCTTTTCAAAATTCACTAAATTAAAGGATAACAAACGAAAAGATAT
>NC_136503.1:107044246-107109246 GCF_053919585.1 Euprymna scolopes
TCCATTGTTTGTAGTAATAATAAAATAAATATTTATTGATTTAAAATTCTAGCAAGACTAAAATCTCTAGATCACCTCCTCACAAGTTTTTTTTACGTTTGAAAAAAATATAAACACATTTGTGTGTTTTATGGTAATCGGAACAAAATAACACTTTTATAGTTAAATATTTAGTGATTTATAAAGAATCGGAATCGGAACCAGTAATTGTATCGGAATCTGGAATATGTAACATTTATACGGTATAATCACATTGACACACCGGTTCCCGTCAGATCACCGAAGTTAAGCAACGTTGAGCCTGGTCATTACTAAAATGGGTGACCAATTTGGGAATACCAGGTGCTCTATGTAGGAGGACGTCGACACCTCCCTGCGAAAAGTTGCAAAAACCTAACATTGTCATCTCCCCTAACAGGGATATACATGCGACTGGGGACCGCTTGTGAATTTGATATTCCCATGGAACTTCCTCCTTTGGAGGAAGCCGGTTAAACCCTGAATAAGGTTGGTGCTGACTGCATATTTATATAATCTGGAATTTAGTACGGAGTCGGTAATTGTATCGGAATCGGGAAAAATATTGGAATCGTCCCTAATATATATATATATATATATATATATATATATATATATATATATATATATACACATAAAATATTGGAATCGTCCCTAAAATATATATATATATATATATATATATATATATATATATATATACATAAAATAAAATTAAAGTTACCAAAATGATCCAAGATGGTAAAACTGAAGTATATTATAAATATTAAAGAATAATTATTTATAAAGTAATCCCAACCAGATGTAAAAGCTCGATAAAACCAAATAGGAGATAGAGCTTATAATAAAGAGTAAATCGTTAATAAATCATGTTAAAAAACAATTTGAAATGAGTTAAAAACGTATTTAATTTGAAAAAGAAACACTAAATAAGTGGATAGTCCTTAATCCGCGGAGTTTCGAAGAAATACTTTCCTTTTCATCAGAGGGTAGGAATTTGAAAAATGCGGGATCGGATTTTGCATACAAAAGTATTTAATAAAACAACAAGTAAGTCAAAGATCTTACTTGATAATAAAAAGTGAAGCAGAGGGAATAGGGTGAAGAAAAAGGTGATTTCACATGAATGAATATATATATATATATATATATATATATATATATATATATATATATATATATATATATATCCATTACAATAACCAAGAAAACATATAAAAACGAAAATAAAAATGGACATTTTTTTTTATAAATAAAATAAAACGTAAACGCGAGATGCATTGACGCGAAAAATGGAGACGTTTCCTCGTCTTGACACCTCGACGTTCATGCCGAAAAGGATATTTACAAAATAAATCCGGCCATATTTGTTGCATAAGCCAGTTGTGTCAAGTCTCGTAAGATCACGTCACGTCACATTGTACTCGCGTTTGAGGGGGGGGGGCTAATAAACAACAACAACAAAAAAAAAGAAACGCTGATATTAAAAAGAAAAAAGATGAATTAATGGTGGAAGTATTATCGAACTTCAAGAGAGATAACGAAAAAAAAAAATGCTTCGCCATTATCTTCTAGCGTATTGATTAAGTGAAGTGAGGGGTTGTATCATCATGTCTTACGGATAGAGAGACGCCATATTGTAATCTTTAAAAAACGAGACCTATTCGATTGAGCTGGACTTCTTTTATTATTCCAACGTAATATTCCAATATATATATATATATATATATATATATATATATATATATATATATATATATATATATATATATATATATATATATAGTCAAACGTGCTTAGTACTGAATTGTGAAAAGCAACAACTGTTGGGATTTCCTGACTGAATCTTGGTGAACAAGTCAAGAATCGAATGAAATTTGTTTCTACCATATATGTCTGGATGACATAAAGGATTCTTAATCCTATTACCAATTCCATGGGTGGCATTTTTTTGGGTCAAGCTGTAAAAGGTTTATTTACAAAACTTGATAATTTAACCAGGAAGAAGTAGGCGACTCATACATTACCAAACGTTATTTATGTATAACTGAGCATAAAAAAATTTTCATTTGAAATCGGATTGCCGATTCTGTAGTCGTCATCACCGGTAATTATAGCGCCACCTGGGCTCAGTTCTGTTTACTTGCTTGCGTGTTTTGAAGGTTCTGGCAATATTTCTATTAAAATTTTAATCAAATATAAATTGAATTTTTAATTTCAGAAATTTATATGCTTTTTAATTTCATTTGTTTATTTTTCTTTGAAATTCGTTTATTTATTTATAATTACTTTTAATTACTTTCCAAGTTTCGGAGCGAATATTTAAACGCGAATTCATTTTGGATATTTCTGGAATGTTCGTCAATAGAGGGGGGGGCTATAGTGTTATTTTGAGGCAGGTTATTCTCTTTCTTCTTTCGTCTCTCTCTTCCTGCTTCCCCTCTCTCTCTTTCTTTCTTTGTCTCTCCCTCTCTCACTCTGATACACACACACACACACACACACACACACACACACACACGGGCAAGAGACGTGGATAAGAACACACGTGGGAAGGAAATAAAAGGAGAGGAAGAGTTAGACTTGGTAATATGAGAGAGAGAGAGACAGAGAGAGAGAGAGAGAGAGAGAAATCGAGAGGGAGTTAGAGACAGAGGTAGAGCGAGATAGCTTAAAGTGGTAATCCTGAAAGGGATACTACCAAAATTCCTCTTTACTTAGCCACCGAAATTCACACCAACAAATCTGAGCTTGGATGTTTTCTAGGTACTTGTGCATGATCTTAATCAGACGTAACTCAACGTCCAAGCGGCGTTGCTCGGGATACAACGTTAACCACCGAGCTTCGCCGATTATGAAAGCGTAACAAACGCCGCAAAAAAAAAAAAAAAAATGAAGAGAAAGAAATTAAAAAAACATGTAAACATAATAATTTTAACAGAAGTAATAAACAAAGCAAAAAAAAAAAATAAATAAATAAAATAAACTAGGAAACAACGACCACCCGTAATGTTTTTTTTTGTTTCATATTTTGTAAAATAATAATTTTTTTACTGTAATTTTTTTTTTGTTCAATGAAAAGTTCAAGACAAAATAGATAAGCAAAGTTTTTTATTTTTAATTTTTAAAAAAGCTTTTGTGTAACAATGAAACTTTTTTTGTTTCAAGAAAAAGATTAATAAATTGTTGTTTTTTTTTTCGGTAATGGTGGTTCTTAGAATGGGGAGGAGTGTCAATTCAGAAAGCCGGTCTTAAGATGGGGAGGTTGGGGAGGTGTGTCTATTCTAAAAGCTGTTCTTAATATGAGGAGTTTGGGGAGTTGTGTTTATTCCGAAAGCCGTTCTTAACAGGGGGATATTGGGGGATGTTTATTCCGAAAGCCGTTCTTAACATGGGGAGGTTGGGGGTGTTTATTCCGAAAGTCGTTCATAACATGGGGAGGTTAGGGGATGTTTATTCCGAAAGCCATTCTTAACATGGGGAGGTTGAGGGTACATTGCGTGCGTGTGCATCTCCACCCACATCCATTCATCTCAGATCTTTTTTTGACGACGATGCACTTCTCGCCACAGGAAACGCATTTGTTTTGTTGTTTTTGTTTTGTTTTTTCAGCAATTAACTTTTTTTCTTTGCAATATGAGATCGCTTTTTTCAGCGTCATCAAATATTTTTCCAAACTGGAGATATCAATTTTTTTTTACACAGTTTTCAGAAAAAAAAGGCTGCTCAAGTGTGTGCTTCTTAATAAATTTAATGATTTTTATTTTCTTCTAATTTTTCTTTCAAAAAGTTCGTCTGCTGCCTTGCAGTGCATTGATTGGCTGATCATGTCTTACGTCACAATACAATCAAACCCGAGCGCATGACGTCATGTTCCGAGTAAAGTCTGGGTTAAATCATGCACAAGTACCATTTTCTATTAGCTGTCAAACGCTCAACTCTCTGTCTTCCCTCAATTCTTTCCCCTTAAAACAGCTAATCCCTTTATATGCAAATTAGTACTATATCTAAAACCAACTTTTTTTAAGTTCAATTTTCACCCAAACAAAGCACAGTGCATACATCAAGTAGGAGGCTACTATCGGGGACATAAGTTGCAGGGACATTATCAAGGGAGATGAGCAGCAAGATGCCTGTTCACATTACACTTCTGCATGTCAGTACAATTGGGAAAGCAGAAACCCGGATGGGAGTTCGAAAGTCTAGCAGTTCTTGGGAAGACACTATTTTAGTAGAACGCTTTCTTACACCTAGGGATACCTTCTGTGTAGAGGTTAGATTTAGTTGCTTATTGAGTTTGCTGAAGGTATTTACAACGTGGGGGTACAAGTGCTTGCAGTTCGTCAGAGCATTCACCATTAAAATACTTGAAGAACACGCAGAGGGATGCAACATTTCGTCGCTAGGACAGTGGCTGAGACTTAGATGACAGTTCAGGGCCTATCAGATTGGCGACTGTCTTTTGAAGCCTATCCAGGAAGGAGAGACTAGTAGCGGATGCATCAACCCAAATTTGACAACAATACTCCATACATGGGCGAATTGTGGCAGGATAATTTCAGGCGTAAGTAGCTTTCTAGCTAGGTAGAGGGAGCCCATCTTCTTCATAGAACACGTTATTTATTTCGTTTTCTTTCCACGACTTCCGAACACGGTGTTCTTCCATAGAGAGCAATATTTTGAGACAAATGTTTCTCTCTAATCCCCCTTTTATTTTCTTCCCAATCTCTTTCTTTTTCTCTCACTCTCTCATTCTCTCTCTTTCTCTTTCGTTCTCTCTCTGTTTCTCTCTGTCTCTCTTACTCACATGTTAAAATAAAGGACGAAAAAACACTTGAGAATACGACAAAAAAAGACGGAAGACTTAGATTTTGTTATATTAGACGGACGGAGACAGAACGATAGAACGACTGGATGAAAGGGAGGGGTCGAAATCATGAAATAAGAAATTAGAAAGACAATAAATGGATACATAGAGTACGGTGATACATATTTCAAAATTATTTCCCTTTCTGTTAAGTATGACGTGACCGTCTTGAGGAGCGATACTGCTTCGCATTGCGGAGCTTAAAACCCCCTAAAACCTTGAGTAAGGCCGGCTAAATACGCCGAAATTGCCCGTTAAACGTTAATTGAATGTCGGACGGCGGCAGGTGACCTATAAAAAGGGACGAGTTTATGGTGCTTTGTAAAAAACAGACAGATGTTTTTTATTCTTTAAAACAATGACTGGAAATTTCAAATGAGAAATGAGATCATGTACTTGTTGGCCTGGTGGACACCTGCTCAGACGTGATAAAGGGTCACCTTCAGGGCGTGTAAGGAAGATTAAATTTTGTTCTCAGATTCATAAACTACGGATGATCGATGAGGTGTACACACACAAAATGGATCTGGGGATTTCTCAGAAGCGTGTCAGACCCTGATTGGTTTAGAAGATCGCCAGACCCACCCCGTTTCCTTAGTGTAAGAGCGAATACCCGGGCAGGATTGAGCAGAAAAACCAGACCTCTGTGAGAGAAGAACTAACCAAGAAATACTACTCCTACCCCGGCCGTCGCTACCACTGCCATCGTGAAAACGAAGAATAGGATTTTGGGAGAATCTTGATGTTTTTGGTGAACTGAACAATGTACATATGTAAAAACCTGTAACTTTTATGAAATTAAGTTTTCGTAGTTAGAAATCCTGGGTCTTCTTTTTTCCTGGCGTGCATGCGAAGCTATTTGCTTTTCAGCAGAAATCAATACGGAGCTGAGACGCTGAGAACTATGTGAAAACCTCCGGGCAGACAGACGATCACGACCAACAGTTTCGATGAGGTCAGAGGCCAGTTGCTGACCTGAGCGGGAAACCTTTTATCGCTAACAACGAATGTTTCGAAATACGATATAATAATATATGATGCCTTTTATAAGTTTCCAAACTTTTATGTACAGGCATTTAAAATTGTCATAGACTCTTGAACATTCAGTATGTTATTGCTATACATCCTATGAGATAACTGCTTCAGACTGCTTTTCGACCATATTGCATGAATCAAACACCGGTTTTTGAGTGCATACATGATTTAAGAAAAGCAGGGAGGGATGATGAGAGGGGTGGGAGGAGTAACAAGTTAGAACACTAGAATTGATTGGCCAAATAAAGAATTTCATATATAAGGACCGCCGTGTGTCTATAGAGACAATAAGCGCATATTTTAATGTCAGTGTGGAAACTGTACGCACAAATTATCGCGAAAAACTGAAGATGATGAAGATTTGTTTGAAAACTTATTGAAGGCCTATTGTATATATATATATATATATATATATATATATATATATATATATATATATATATATATATGTGTGTGTGTACTTTTTGAATTATATTTCATCTTTTGTGTATACCAATACTTTTTGCAGTTCAATGTTAGTTAACTATAAGATCAGAGCATATACAATAATAATATAGTTGCATTCGAAGTTCCTAATACTTATTTTTCTTACTAAACAACTTTACTATTTTTGGAGAGTACACGAACGAAATGATTCTATATTGACATAATAATTGATTGTTTCTGCGTAAGGAAACACATTTGTACAAATGTGTCGAAGTTTTGATATGCTGAAAGCATTCTTTGATAAGAAAAGTAAATATTTGGAACGTAGCTATACTGTCATTATATATATATATATATATATATATATATATATATATATATATATATATATATATATATATATAGCTTAATGCGTACGAGGAAAAGAGAGCGCTCAATTCCACAAGAGGAGACTTATCTGGATAATGCCAAGCTCAACAATTATTATTGGAGCTTATACAATAGGACAACAAGAGAATGAAATGAAGACACAAAACTATATATTGGTAGATATAGAATGGATCATTTATTTAATAATGGAATACAGGCAAAATTTGGGAGATAGAAAGGACTCTTAAGAGTTATTTATTATTTTACTTTTTAAATCATTACTATATATTGGGTCCAATATAATATACTAATAAATACGAAGTCTGCATTAATACAAAATATCATATTTAAGCATATTTTACGACCGGACAATTCCGGGCGGTCCGCTAGTTGATAGAAAGAAAGAGATGTACTGATATATATATATATATATATATATGTATATATATATATGTATGCATATATATATATGTAACTACTTCATTTACTCACATAAATTAATATACGAAAGTATAAATTTATGCGTAAACTTGAAGTATTTACTTCAAAAGTATAAATTTATGCGTAAACTTTAAGTATTTACTTCAAAAGTGCTCAATACGTAGCTAGAGCTAGTTAGTAATTTATAAAATATATATGTCGATTAAGCTACTCTATCCACTCTAGGATTCTTCTGCCAAAGACTTTAACATTAAGACTCGAATTTTAAAGTAACCCCCTCCACATATTCCTCTTCCCCCTCCATGTATCTCTATGTCCTCAGCCACACCAGAAATGAACTTCCCAGACCCTCCCGCACAAGGTCCTTAAACTCCAAAACTAAAACATTACCGACATACCAAACACCCCCTCCCACCTTTCCTCCTTGTTCCTTTCCTTTTTTCCGCTCTTCTCGCACCCTCCCCTGACATCATTCACTCTTTCATCCCATCATAACACACATTTCTGTAAAAGTCTGGGGAAGCTACAGACGGCCAAAAAACGTCCGGGTAGCTGAAACAATAATGTAACTTAACAGAAAGATACAGTAATAAAAAATAAAACGCATATTTGCTCTACAGCAGTATTGAGCACTTTCTTCAGTTTTTATTAATTACCATTTCTACTATATATATATATATATATATATATATATATATATATATATATATATATATATAACGTCACTGTAAGGAAATAACTATAAAAACAGACGATGATGACGTAGGAGTGAACGGAGATCAGAGAGAAGGGGACGATCACGTTAGAGACGTGGATGACGTTCAAGAGAACAGAGCTCAGAGAGACTGAGCACGATCACAGGTTATTCGGGAAAGTACCCGGAAATAAATGTGGTTGTTTAAAAAAAAAAAAAGAAATCGAGGTACTACTTGTACTTAGTTCCTTGCGACGTAGACTGCATACAACGTGTGGGTCCCGTGTGTAAAAGTGTATAACGTTATAAGTAAAGCAGCGCAATTATGTAGTGGGGAAAGGGGAAGTTGGATTTTTTTATGTTACAAAACTGACATGTTCTCCAACTTTGCTTTTGTGGGCAGGCAATGAAGACTAATCTGAAATTTGGTAGAGGGTATAATATTCACGGCTTGAGTAAGAACGGTAGGGCGCGAGAGGATGTGAAGTTTGGGATGATGTTTAAATTCGAATCACACCAACAAAACACGTGAATCGAATCAACTCCATTAATAGCATTGTTTAATTATGCGTTGAATTAAGAAAATGTTAAAAGAAATACTGAATAACTTGCGAAAGACGATAATGATGTGATGGAAGAAAGGAAGATAACTACATAGATAGATCGATACATAGACGGATAGATAGATCGATATATAGACGGATAGATAGATCGATACATAGAAAGTATTGCAAAGACAATTTGAATAGAAAAGAGACAGATATAGAGAAAAATAAGGCTTAAAATTGATTTGTCTGTTTATCAACTCTTTTCGCTTTTTTTTTAAATGTTGAATCAAGCAATTTTGTAAAAAAGGGTTCATACTCCAGGTTCTTAATGTATTCGAATATTTATTCACCTTGTTTGGTTTGGTTGTTTTATTTTACGGCATATCAACATTTTTAGGGTTCAGCCATCTCACAAAGACGGATCAAAACAAAACAAACACTGTTTTTAAATGTACATACTTCAAAGATAAATACTGCATATATATGCTCAAATCATCATATATGTATAAGTATATATATATATATATATATATATATATATATATATATATATATATATGATGAAAATAATGGAAATAATATTCCGACAAAATAGAGAAATAAAAAGGAGGAAACCGTATTATGTGTTCATCAACGTTTCGTCTTTATTTCGAGACTTCCTCTGGATGAATGAGATTAAGAAACAAAAAATACCAGTACAAAATATTTGAAAGTTAAATTGATTTCAAATAAACCGCGCCGGAGCCTTCTTGAATTTGCGCTTATCGCAATTTCAAGCACTATTAAACAACGTGGAGGTTTCTATAACATAGCGCCATTAATAAGTAACCTTTTATTAAAAGAACATTAATTAACTGTATACACAGGTTAACCTTCTCACACGATTCAAACACCCCCTGTAATAATTAACACATAATCTCAATCAATAAATTACATAAAAAACACTCATTTCATTTCTGTTACAAACTTATATTTGAATTTCAGCAGATACATCTTTTTTCTAGTAAGAATATTAACTGCGTTCATAGTTTTAAAATTATATTAACGACTATATGACATCACTAAAATTTCCCTTTCTTTAACAGCGCCAGCCCTCCTTTTTGAATTTCCAACGTCTTTTTCCGTTTTTCTGAAATAGAACTGCGTCACACTGTGCACGTGAAACATTTTCAAATATTTTGTACTGGTATTTTTTGTTTCTTAATCTCATTCATCCAGAGGAAGTCTCGAAATAAAGACGAAACGTTGATGAACACATATTACGGTTTGTTCCTTTTATTTCTCTCTCTCTCTCTCTCTCTCTCTCTCTCTCTCTCTCTCTCTCTCTCTCTCTCTATGTACATATATAATCAGTGCAAGGTGTCACGATTAACACCGATCGAGAGATTCGAACTCGGCAACAAAGTTATTTCTGACTCCATTCGGCCACCGTTGAAATTTAACCAATTATTTAAAAATAATTTTAACGTCTGTCAGTTTATTCTGTTTTTAATCCTTTCAAATTTTCAAATAACGGCTTTGCTTCTGGCAGGAACTGACTGATGTAATCGCGTTATTTGTTGTAAGTCCGAGTATTTTCCAATCTTTCTAGATTCGTCGCCAGGGATAGGTTCCCCTAACAGGGGTTGAACAATTTATAGGCAGTGTTTTTTTTTTTTTTTAATAACGTGTATATCTCTTTCATTGGTTAATTATTTTAATAACTTTACAAGAATTTCCGGATGTTGGAGAAGTTTATTTTGTTGATAGCAGTTTTCTTATTTTTTTGTATTAGTAATGCGTCTTCTATTTCGTGTTTTGTTCAAAACCAGTTAGATTAATCTACCCCTTACGATTAATCCAGAAGGATTAGAACATTCGCGGACGTACGACATTTATGGCGATTACATCAGCCAGTGCCTGCCAGAAGTGACTACGGTTATTCAGAAGTTGGAAAGGATTAAAAACAGAATTAAGAGACAAAAAAGTTATATATATATATATATATATATATATATATATATATATATATATATATATATATATATATATATATATAATTATTTTATTTGACTTCTAACTTGCTTGGGCAGTTTAGGTGTAGTCTCTGTTGCGCATCAGATAAACACCTTCTGAACCTCCAATGTTCATTTCCAGTGGAGCGAACCCGCGACGACTGGCAGCAGAGGAGGCCACAGCTTCTGGCCGAAAGTAATCTCAGTGAGGTAAACAATCGCCCTATCGTGTCCGCTACTACGCTTTTCCTTTCTGGATGAGGTTCCATAGCCTTTTAAGGAAAACTGCAAAGCAGCAGTAGGATTTGAAATCAGAGTTCCTATCTCTTAGCCTTTTGCAGTGATAAGGCCCACAAGGCAGTGGTGTTTATATATATATATATATATATATATATATATATATATATATATATATATATATATATATATATATATATGAATGGAAATGTATGAAAAAGAATATGAAAAGATTAAAAGCTTACAACTTTTCTTCATTGGTTTTCAATATATATACTAGCAAAGGTACCCGTCGTTGACTGGCTTCAAAAACAGCCTACAGAAAATGGACTCTGATTTATGAAAGTATGATAGATTATGAAAGGAAGGGTTGTAAAGAGATAGCTTCGAATTTGGGGGTATCAAAACCAAAGCAAAATATGATGAAAGTAAAAGTAAAATAGATAAACCCCATAATTTATTATACCATACCTGTCCACACTGAAACACTTTTCACAATATTCTGTGGATCTATATTAAAAAAACCTTGTTAAACTTTGTGACATATTTCCATTCTATGGAAGTCAGGTGCGAACGAACACACCATAATTTCATAATACCATATTTCTTCAAACTGAAGCATAATTATCAAAGTATACTTACGCAGATAGATATGAAAAGTCTTTATTAAAGTCTGTGCCTATTTCCATTCTATGGAGGTCAGGCGCGAACGCAGACCCCACAATGTTATTATACCATCCATATGGAAGTTAAAACATACTTATCAAAGTATTATTATGTACATCTATATCAAAAACACTTGTAAACGTTTTTTTTTTTAATCTTTAAATGTTTTATTTCCATACTGTTTTGGACCAGGCGGGAACGCAGACCCCACAGTTTTAATGAACCACTGTTCTACCAGATCAAACATTCCTATTCTCATGTCTCGATACATCTTCCATCATAATACGGAATCAGTTTTTAAAAATAGTCAACCATATAGGAGCCTATTCGTGACCAGACCCACACATACAGAGACATTCAGTTTTATATTATATATATATATATATATATATATATTATATTATATTATATTATATATATATATTATAGATATATATAATATATATATTATATGTATATATTATATATATTATATATTATAAATATATATTATATATATGTTATATATATGTTATATATTATATATATATGTTATATATATGCATATATATACATATATAAGAGCAAATATTTAATAAAATATGTTAAAAACAATTTGAAAAAAAGGTTAAAACATATTTAATCTGAAAAGGAAACACTCAATAAGAGGATATAGTTTTTAAGTGTTTCCTTTTCAGATGAAAAATGTTTTTAACTCTTTTTCAAAATGTTTTTTAACATGTTTTATTAACTATTTGCTCTTATTATAAGCTCTATCGCCTATTTGGTTTTATCGAGCTTTTACATCTGGTTGAGATTACTTTATAAATATTAATTCTTTAATATTTATAACATACTTTAGTTTTACCATCTTGGATCATCTTGGTAAATTTAATTGTAATTTTTATTTTATATATATATATATATATATATATATATATATATATATATATATATATATATATATACACACCTATTTACTATGCCTCCCCACGGGACAGAGTTAGACACTAGGGTCGTTTTTAACGTGGAGAAAAGGTACAAAAATAAAAATTGTCTCAGTCGTGAAGGATTTCTCCTCCACCGAAAGAGAACAAGAAATGGAAGTGCAGCATCTAAAGAACAGATGGTATTTATTCGCTTCCCCACCGAGCAAATTAGGCACAAGGCCAATTTTTAATGTGAGGAGTGAAGGGAGGGGGAAGGAGAAAAGGGGACTGGCTCCCGAGAGATGGGAAATGGGAGCTGATTAATGGTCAGGCATGTGGGGTTGCCCCCACATCTGGTCTTTGCTAGTCATAGCTAGTCATAGCTAGTCATGGCTTGCAGCATCTGCCGGAACAGATGGTATTTATTTGCTCCCCCACCGAGCAAATTAGGCACAAGGCCGATTTTTAATGTGAGGAGTGAAGGGAGGGGGAAGGAGAAAAGGGGACCGGCTCCCGAGAGGTGGGAAATGGGAGCTGGTTAAAGGTCAGACATGTGGGGTTGCCCCCACATCTGGTCTTTGCTAGTCATAGCTAGTCCTAGCTAGTCATAGCTTGCAGTATCTGCCGGAACAGATGGTATTTATTTGCTCCCCCACCGAGCAAATTAGGCACAAGGCCGATTTTTAATGTGAGGAGTGAAGGGAGGGGGAAGGGAAAAAGAGGACCAGCTCCCGAGAGGTGGGAAATGGGAGCTGGTTAATGGTTAGGCATGTGGGATTGCCCCCACATCTGGTCTTTGCTAGTCATAGCTAGTCCTAGCTAGTCATAGCTTGCAGTATCTGCCGGAAAAGATGGTATTTATTTGCTCCCCCACTGAGCAAATTAGGCACAAGGCCGTTTTTAATGTGAGGTAAAAACCAGCTCCCCTAAAAGTAGGCAAAAAGGGGTCACTCTGGTTACCAAAAATAATAATTGTCCCAGTATAGAGGGTTTCCCCTCCATTGACTGGTACAAATTTTCTTAAGTGCAGCATCTGCCGGAACAGATGGTGTTTATTTGCTCCCCCACTGAGCAAATTAGGCACAAGGCCGTTTTTAATGTGAGGTAAAAACCAGCTCCCCTAAAAGTAGGCAAAAAGGGGGCACTCTGGTTACCAAAAATAATAATTGTCCCAGTATAGAGGGTTTCCCCTCCATTGACTGGTACAAATTATCTTAAGTGCAGCATCTGCCGGAACAGATGGTGTTTATTTGCTCCCCCACTGAGCAAATTAGGCACAAGGCCGTTTTTAATGTGAGGTAAAAACCAGCTCCCCTAAAAGTAGGTAAAAAGGGGGCACTCTGGTTACCAAAAATAATAATTGTCCCAGTATAGAGGGTTTCCCCTCCATTGACTGGTACAAATTATCTTAAGTGCAGCATCTGCCGGAACAGATGGTATTTATTTGCTCCCCCACCGAGCAAATTAGGCACAAGGCCGATTTTTAATGTGAGGAGTGAAGGGAGGGGGAAGGGAAAAAGGGGACCAGCTCCCGAGAGGTGGGAAATGGGAGCTGGTTAAAGGTCAGGCATGTGGGGTTGACCCCACATCTGGTCTTTGCTAGTCATAGCTAGTCCTAGCTAGTCATAGCTGGCAGTATCTGCCGGAACAGATGGTATTTATTTGCTCCCCCACTGAGCAAATTAGGCACAAGGCCGTTTTTAATGTGAGGTAAAAACCAGCTCCCCTAAAAGGGGTCACTCTGGTTACCAAAAATAATAATTGTCCCAGTATAGAGGGTTTCCCCTCCATTGACTGGTACAAATTATCTTAAGTGCAGTATCTGCCGGAGCAGATACTACACTTTGATCTTGACCAAAAGGCCAAGAGAACACACTATATATATAGGAACTTTTACGCTGAACATTTCTTTATGAAAATAGGATCTAATATAAAATGTCTATATTTATATTATTCTTATGATTAGAATCCCTATTTACTTACCTTGGTGTGTGTGTGTGTGTGTGTGTGTGTGTGTGTAGAGTTAAACTCAAGACCCATTTTAAATGTGAATAAAACACATCTGACATCATAAAGGCACTATGGATGGGAATTAAAAATAATAAAAAAAAAATATGCCTTTGTTGCAGAGAACTGAAACTGAAAACACCAATCAACCGTAAAACTAAGAAAGTGGATATAAGGCGTAAAGGCAACGGCTATAGAAAAGGAATGAATTACAAAGATGATCCGTTAAAGACGATAGATATCCTGTTTTATTCTTACCACAGGAAAAATGGTAAATTTTATGGCAATGAGAATCGTTAATCAGGATTGTTTGGAGCTGAATAGGCGTCTCATGCGGTTGAAATTCGTGCGTCCCTGGGGTAGTATGACGTGTTTCAAGCTGGTCCGAGTCGTGTAGACGGGATCTAATACATATAATTAGTAGCCGGACGTCGACTGTGTCCTGGAACCGTTATTCGGACGGTAGTGGGTACTGGAACGAGCTGCTGGACGTCAATGGACAGTGGAACGTGTAGCTGGACATCGACGGGCACTGAAGCGGGTAGACAGTGATCACTATAACGAGCATCTGAACGCCAAAAGACACTGGGGCTAGAAACATGAGGTCGACGGACACTGGAACGAGTATCTGGACGTAGACGGACTCTAATGTCGTTGCTGGAAGCACTGGAGTGAACTGGTGGCTGCTGGAGTCGCTAAAAGATGTAGAAGTGAGTTGGGATAGCTGGAGTTGCTGAAAGTTATTAGATTGATTTTAAGTCGCTGGAATGAGCAGGGGCAACAGGAATCGTTAGAAACTGTAGCAATGAGCTGAAGATGCTGGGGTTGATGAAAGCTATAGAAACTCGAGTTGCGAGCCGTGAAGGAAGTTACAGGACGCAGGCAGCGGTAAAGAGTGAAGGGTGTATAGAGTTTGTGAGTCCTCCTGAAAAGGAGGGGGGGTTTAATCGCATCAAGTTTGGTAATTAGTCATGGCAAGAATATTGGTTGATATGGCTATTGAGCTCGTTAATTAAACAACGTCGTCGAGATTTTGAGTTTTTTAACCCTCGCCCAAGGCCAAACTGAAAGTTTGCTGTAAATGGCTGGCTTCATGAAAGATGTACACGCTACAAAAATTGTATCTTTAAACAAGTAAATAATTAATTTCAGACCGGATTACTTACCGGCAAAAATGTATGGGGTATTTATTGCTTGTATATATATATATATATATATATATATATATATATATATATATATATATATATAGGAGAAGCAAATCTCTGATTTAAAAAAAAACATAAAGCGGGAGACCAGTACCCGCATTAAGCTGGTCTGCAGTTTAACTTGTTGCTGGCTATCTTGCTCTTGCTTGTTGCTGAATCTCAACATTTTGAATCGAGAGAGAGACTTAGCTGTCGTACAAAGCTAAGACTCTGTAACATCATCTGTGTATAGATACTCCCTCAGGCATTTGTCTATTAAAATGGTTCTGTGGCGATGGAAGTCATTTTTGGGCTCATGTCTGAAGGAGTGGAACTCGTCTGACAAGACGTTGCAATCATATATATATATATTAATCCGCGGTATTATTGCTTGTATATATATTAATCTCGGTCCAAAAACAATGTCGTTTGTTTTGTCTTATTTTGCGAAGAATAAAGATTTTGTGTTTTGTTGTTGCTATTTTTAACACGCATAATAGTGAAGTGTCGGTCACGTGTCTGTCTCTGCTGACTGGCAAATTCGTGAATATTTCGTTTTAATGGAAACAAAGGAGCGGCCACCACGACACTTTAGTTTAGAAGGATATATCGGTTACTGGCTGTGGAACTGTCTTCCGTATTTTAAATGTTACAATATTTAATTTCGAACAGAATGGACTTAATTTATACGCAGTCTTACAATATCACGAAAAATTTTGGAGAATCTGTGGTTTTATGCATTTCGTTCTATCCCGCACTAAAACCTCTAATCATTAAAGAATAATATTCATTTACTCTTAGTACCAAACATAGAGCGTAGAGCGGATTGTGCAGAAAAATATAGACTGTGTGTGATGGACGAATAGACGAATGCGAAAGGTAGATAGAAAATATACCTAGATTTAGATAGATAGAAATAAGTATAATGAGACAGATATATGTAACCCTAGATAGATAGATAGATAGATAGATAGATAGATAGATAGATAGATATGGCAATGATTAATAGATAGTTGAGTAGATAGATGGATAGATTTTTATATAACAATAATTTGATAGATAGAAGATGATATATATATATATACTAGTATTTAAGCCCGGCGTTGCCTGGGTGTTTGGATGTGTATGTTGAGCCAAAAAAAAAGTGGTAGTGGGAAGGCAAGCTCGAACAACGAAAGAGGAAAAGAATGGGGGGAAAAAAACCTGATGTCTTTGCTGTTACGACCACCGCCAAACCGGAAGTGACGTATTTTTAAATTAAGGCTAGACAATCGAAAGGAGAGGATGATTTAAAAAAAATGTCAGCGAAAAAGCGACCTCCGCCCGTAGAAAAGTTTCCAGTTGGATGTGAAAATATTAATGGTTTTAGTCAATTTTTCGATATTTGTCGTCTGAAAAGTCGACCTTCAAAACGATACTGATCTTGGTAAAATCTGTCTCTTCTGTCGCAAGTTTAAGGCGAACATGCAAACATACATACATTTACATATTGATAACTAAACATTTTTCAACCAAACCGATTAAAAAGCTTGCCCTATCTTTGAATAGCCTTTATGTAAAATTTCAAATGTTTAAACCAGAAATTGTCTGAGTAATTTCATAGGGACCACAGAGGTAATTTTTTTAAAACTTTGACCCCTATTATGACCTCTTGACATTTATTTTTTTGGGCTCAAATCAAGTTATTAAGTTAGATCCATGTCTAAGGAACCTATATTTAAAATTTCAAGTGTTTAAACTCGAAATTGGCGGAGGAGTTTGGTAGAGTTCTTAAAAGTCAAATAGTTGAACTTGTACAACTTAACAGCTAAATTTCTTGCCGAAAACGGATTACAGAGATTTTCCCCAATCTCAGTATCCTGTGCATCAAATTTCGCGTCTGTAGACTGAAACAGACTTATTGCATTGGAAAATGTGCATACACTGACATATACAGCCACACACACAGACACGTTCACTTATATATATATATATATATATATATATATATATATATATATATATATATATATATATATATGACTACTTCATATAATCACATAAGTTAATATACGAAAATAAACATTTTATGCATGAATTTTCAGTATTTACTTCAACAGTGCTCAATATATAGGTAGAGCTACGTAGTAAGTTATAAAATATATATGGCAACTAAGCTACACAGAATATTCTGGTTACATTCTCGAGAGAATCCGTCAGGCTTATTCATAATATTATATGCAGCTTAATTGCGATATATATATTAATAACTTACTATATATATATATATATATATACTATATATATATATATATATATATATATATATATATACTATATATATATATATATACTATATATATATACTATATATACTATATATAATATATATATATATATACTATAAAGAGAGAGAGAGAGAGAGAGAGAGAGAGAGAGAAAGAGAGAAATAAAAAATGAACAAACCGAGTTATTTGTTCATTAACCTTTCGTCTCTGTTTCGAGACTTTCTCTGCATGAATGAAATCAAGAAAAAAAAACAGAAAACAAACAAACAAAAAACAAAATCACCAAATATTTGAAAAAATCATCAAAATGAATTCGGACAAAACACCAAGAAACGGGACCTAATTATAGTTGGGTCCCGTTTTTTTCTTGGGGGGGGGGGATCACCCTGTAGATATATATGAACAAAAATAGGGAGAATAGATAGATAGATAGATAGATAGATAGATAGATAGATAGATTAAAAGGGAAACGGAAGATAGATTGATAGATAGATAGATAGATAGATAGATAGATAAAACTGACTGACAGAGAGCAGATGGATAAATAGATAGAAAAAGGGGAACAGATTCATATGCAAAGGGTGAGAGAGAGAGAGAGAGAGAGAGAGAGAGACAGAGAGAGAGAGAGAGAAGCCACGACGAGGCAGCAACAATAAACTTGAAACGAATCAGTCGTTGCTAGGCAACTGGCGCACACAGCTATGCTATGCCGAACAACTGCAACGACCATCGACACGAACAGCAAACACGAGCGCTGCGATTTTCGTGGCAAAAAGCTCGGCTTTCAAGGGAGCGGGTTTTGCGCGTGTGCTAAACACACCCACTCACAGGACGCGGGGAAAAACAGAGACAATAACAAGCGACCTTGCGTGCACATGGCGACACGCACACACACATATAAACACACATATACACACGCACACACACACATATACACAAGCACACGCACACGTACACACATACACACGTCGATACACATAGACATATTAACAGATATAATGAAATCAGTAGGTTTCTTAAAATTTTCTAAGGTGAACACACGGTCTAATAGAAAGTGACGGTTGCTACGTGGCTAACGACGCAAACTGACAACTTGGGTGTGCTAAGTTCGAATTTAGTTCGTTCCACAGAAATACATTAACAGAGGATGTTGGCAACCTTCAAGTAGTTCCTTCTGTAAATACCCGGTTTCTTTTGTAGAAAGGATCTATTCTATCTATAAAAATATCGGGGAAACCAATGTAAACCTTTAGAGACTGTTATTTGTCCATTCATGTTCATATTTGCTTTGCCTCCCCACGAGGGCAGAGTTAGACATGAGGTCGTTTTTGTTACGTGGAGAAAGGTAACAAAAATAAAAATTGTCTCAGTCGTGAAGGATTTCTCTGCCACTGAAAGAGAACAAGAAATCTATATAAGAGCCAGGTACGTCCAAGGATGGAGTACTGTTGCCACATCTGGACAGGAGCTGCTAGAAAGGACTTGCCTTGCCTTGATAGAGTTAAAATTAGACTTCGTAGCCTCGTAGGAGATATCCTTTTCTCTTCCCTGCAACCTTTATCTCAGAGAAGAGATGTTGTGAGTTTGTCTCTGCTTTATCGTTATTTACATGGCAAGTGCTCGACTGAGCTTCAATCTATGGTCCCCCTTCGCCAAACTTTAACAAGAATCACTCGTCCAGCTGAAAAAACTATCAATAATTCTCCCCACTCTTTATCTGTGCCTAAACCTAAACGTAGATTCCATGAACAAAGCTTCTTTCTTAGAACTGCACGCCTGTGGAATTGGCTTCCGTTTTCCTGCTTTCCAGCTGACTACAATATGGTTGTCTTCAAGTCTAACGTAAACAATTTCTTGATGAGCCGTTCCACTTAAATTAACAAATTTACCGACTTTCCATTACTAACTATATTGTCCAATTGACAACTGTACACTCTTAACCCTTATCCTCAAGTGGTCTCTGGGCCTTGATAAAAAAGTGAAGTGTAGCATCTGAAGAACAGATGGTATTTATTTGCATCCACACGAAAGCAAACAAGGTTGTTTTTTAAGGTGGGAGAAAACCAGCTCCCCCAGAAGGGGGGTGGGGACTCTGGCTGTATCCAAATAAATAGTCATTGTCTCAGTATGAAAGGTTTCCGCTACATTGACCAAGGATCAATTACTTAAGTGAATCATCAGAACTGATACTATACTTTGATCTTGGTCCCGAATTGTCCCTTAATGTTATAATTGCTGTATGTCCTGTTTAGACAATCACTAGACGATCAATAGACACGCTCATATGGAGACAATAAAATATATTGGCGCGTTAATACGTCAATAAATACACATATCACATATGCAATACCATGTTATACAAATCCCACTATATGAAGAAAATAGCAATGTCTACACCGAATCGTTTAAGCGGTGCTGTAATCAAACTGTCACGTTTTGGTTCCCCCGACAAAAGGAGGGTGGCTCTTTTAGGGCTAATAAAAACATGCAATTTTGGGCACTATTTTACCATATTTGTCCAAAATTTTCTGTGTATGTCTATTTAGCAGTTTTGCATGGTGCTGAACTCAAATATTAATATGTTATAGGCCTTGGATACTTTGGGGGCTAAATGAGGGGGGCAAATGATGGACTTAGTCATTTCTTTTTTTGCATAGTGCGGAACTCAAATGTACATATGCCAGGGCCTAAAACTGCACAGCTTGTTCATTTTCATGATGCCCCTGGGGACTTTTGGGGCTAAATCGTGGTGGTGGTCGTGGGGGTCGAATGCTGAACTTAGTCATTTTATGCCTCCTTCACTGTGCACTCACAGGGGAGTATATATCACTTGATTTTTTTTCCAATGAGTGGCTATGTCTACGGATCACCACACCTGTGTACATATACAACGCCTGGTATTCTTAAATAGTCACCCATCTGGTACTGACTCAACTAAATGGTGCTTAACTTAGGTGATCTAACGGTATGTCAAGTGATTTCTTTTTACTCGTATTCCAAGAAGTATAAAATAGTATTCCAAGAAGTATGAAATATAAAGGGCTACTCTGAAATAGGGTTTTTTAGATTCCTTCACGACTGAGACAATTTTTAATTTTTGTTCTTTTTCTTCACATTAAAAAAACGACCTTGGTGTCTAACTCTGTCCCGTGGGGAGGCATTGTAAATAGGTACTCTGAATTAGCGGTTAGACCTACATGGACTCTCTTGGAAGGAAGTTGGGCAACGAGATATTAAATTTAAATTAGATTTAAATTTCTGCATGTTAGTGCAGTCGATCATGGAGAAAACCGGGAGGGAATTTCAAAGTTTAGCAGCTTGAGGGAAGAAACTATCTGAGTTGTAGTCTCTCCGGCATCGGCAGATCAGTAGAGTGAAGTTGTCGGATTTTACTGGTTGTCGAATTAGTCAAGGGTATTTACGTCGAGGGGGAGGGGAAAAGGAACCAGTGCCACAAGTTCATCGGAGCACATTCATTTAAAGTACTTGTAAAACAAGCATAGGGATGCAACAATGAAATATTGCGGCGATGGGGCAGGAGTTAGAGATCAGTTGACTGTTCAAGCCTATTGAATAAGAACATTTTTTATTGTTATAGCATCGACCCAGATGTGGTAACAATATTCCACGCTCGTGTGAATGGTGGCTTTGTAGAGATAGGATATGTAGAAGAGACAGGATGGCCTGCATATGTTATAGACAATCCCGTCCCCGTGCGTAACTCTAATGAATTGAATGGTAAGTGATTGAAAAGCAAAAGTTCGCATAATGATGACGAAAACATACCGATGTACATTATATTAGTGAAAGAATGCAGATTTATTTACATAAATTTACATGAGAAATAATAAGGATATAGATAGTAAGAGTTCGTTGAGAATAAGTGTTTGTTGAGAAAGGAGTAACGTTACTTGCAATTCATGAGAGGCTGACGGGTTAATCAGGAGCTCTAGTTGGGTGGCCAATGAGCGGCTCTTCATTACATGTTGACTAATCGAGAGTTCAGCGGGGAAAAGGGAGAGGTATAAGAAATAGGAAGTGACATGGCTGTGTCGATCTCCGGTTATCAGAGTTAAAGGGCGAGAATCGAGTTAGCCTGAGGGTTTCAATTCCTACAGATACTGTTAGGTTGTCCAGTTAGTGAAGGGTAGTTACGCTATTGCGATAAAATCTTTTAATTATTCATTTCTAGTTCATGTTTGGTCTCCCTGTCCTTCTTTTTCTATCAAGGGTCCATTTGAACACCTTGTTGTCAATTATTTCTGGAGCCAATCTTAAGGTCTGTCCGAATCAATCCAGATTATCATTTGCAGATTATTCACGATATCACCTGTTGATTATTGTAATCTGTGATTTCTTGGTTCATAATCCAATCATTCCATTTCATCCCATGGATCTATCTTAGACATTTGAAATGAAACGCGTCTAATTTCTTCGACTGATTTCAAGATGCAAACTTTCACTTCCATTAAACAGTGTGAATAAGACGTTGTTGTGTTTAGATCTGAAGGTAAATTGTTGGTTTCTCCAGACCTTGCAGAGCTGATTAAATGCTGCGGAGTTCTTACCTGTTCTGCACGGCAACTCATACCTGGTAGAATTGTATCATGACAACGATACTACACTAGCCCTCTCCCTTGTACCCGGATTGTATCGAAGCTGCAATCATCCTAGGTGGGTTGAATCAGCTTCTTCCAAAAGAGAAAGATTCATGGGGATATCAAGTCCACAAGTGTCCGTCAGTCGCCTATGAGAGAGGGAAGTAAAAAAGGCAAATCCTATATTGATGTTTTGTGTTCAAATTATGATTTTCTTTTTGGGGTTTGTGTTCCTTGAATAGAAGCGCTGGTTGAGTTTGAATAAAATAAATACGTATTAGATACGTTTGAAGCCGAAACAACGCATTATTATAAAATAAATAGGCATTTGAAAAGACTACCACAGAAATAACAAAGAGACTTCTACTGATTCTATGCTCCAACGAGAACATGACAAAAAAAGAAAAAAAGAAAGACATACTGAGGATGAAGTTTTACTTCGAAATATATTTATAAATTTCAATATAAATTTCAATATAAATTTCAATATAAATTTCAAACAAAATAAATATCTGTTTATTTTGTAATAATGCGTTGTTTTGGCTTCAAACGAATCTAACACGTATTTATTTTATGATTTTCTTTATAAAATTTTTGTAGTTGAATGTATTTTACACCCAAAAGGTCTCTGAAAAAAAAAGAGAGAGAGATTCCTCTGGAAACTTCCAGTACTTTTCATGGTATCTATTATAAATGGAGATTGGGTATCTGTCTGTCTGTAGTCAATACTATCACTATCATGTAATACGCAATTCAGTGTACTATTTCAAATAGATATATTATTTCTCTGTTTGTCGAGTTAGTCAAAGGTATTAACGTCGAGGGGGAGAGGAAGAAGAAACAGTCGAAAGCCCAGGTCCATGGGTGGGCACCGTTCCCACACTGAAATTCTCTCACCAATTTCAAGGACAGGAGTCAATTCTGACACCCAACCCTGGGTTCATGTAATGACAGACAAGGCTCTAAGTGAAATTCCCTGTCGTCAACTTTTAGCCGTAAAAATATATTTCTCTGGTTGTCAAACAATATCTATTTTGACATGAAATAAAATATGTATATTTATCTTCTCTATCTTAAATCCTTGGGTTATCTGGCATCACCCGGGAATACAAAGCTACCTCAGCGTAGTTCTAACGCTCCTCAATGGGGGATTACGTTACATTCGCCCCCATTAGACTTCATTGCTTCGTAGAACCAATGGAGTCTAATTCCTTAACACACCACTCCATCCCTTTTTTTTTACAGTTCGCCGTCAGTTTTTTTTTCACAGACCTTTCTTTCCATCCTCAAATTATCCGTCAACAAGACAACATACACACAATCCCATATACACCCTTTTTATGCAGGGTTATCCCCCTTTTTCATGCAAAGTTCGTAAGAAAGTTAATTTAAAAAAAGTTCGTAAAAGCATCAAAAGTGTAAAAAGTTCAAAGTAAAATCATCAAAAATGTAAAAAAATTCAAAGTTCGTCAGGGCCAATACAATTCCCTTTTTTTCACATGCAAATTTTTTTTCTTTGGTTATATATTCTTTTTTTTTTCAATTCACATTAATAATTCAAAGATAAGATAATCATTAAAAATAGTTCATCAAGTATCTCATAAGAGTTACTTCCCTTGTTTAAAATTTTGTCCCTTTTTTCAATAACATTACTCGATTTTTTTAAAGTCTTTTTAAGAGTTATTTCCCTTTTTCCAATTTATTTTCATCAATTTTATCATAGTTCAATTTTTTTTTCACAGAGTCACAGTCACAATTTTCAAGAGTTTTTTCAATTTTTTTTTTCAC
This sequence comes from Euprymna scolopes, assembly GCF_053919585.1. Taxonomy (NCBI): domain Eukaryota; kingdom Metazoa; phylum Mollusca; class Cephalopoda; order Sepiida; family Sepiolidae; genus Euprymna; species Euprymna scolopes. The sequence continues at coordinate 107,068,297 of NC_136503.1, forward strand.
TTTGCTGCTATCAACAGCACAGTCTCGTATAACACAGGGTTGCAGCCCGCATCAGGGTTCTCAAAGGACCCGTTTTTTATTGAGCTAGGGGAATCTTCTCACCTTAAGCAATTATAATTGAACCTTCACCTTTTATTTCACAGTTAAAGTCTTTTTTCATGAGCATCTTGTAAGATTTTCTTTCACTAAGGATTTCTTCTCACCGCAATAGTCGGTCATTCAAGGTATCGTTGGGACTTTCTTTCGACGGTTCTCAGCTCAGCGCCCTGCAAGAATCTTAGATAAAATAGAGAGAAAAGAAAAGAAAGAAAAGAAGATCTTCAAGTCGTCTTCAGTTCCTCTGGATTTCAAGATCAGGGAGGTCTTCAGGTTGCATTTCGTTTTCGTCAGCACCAGCAGTTGCATCTTCCAGAACCACAGGCGGTCTCGAACCAGGATCTCTCCCTCTCCTGCCACCTATGCAATTGGCCTCGAGATGCTGTTCACCTTGCCTTCCTCTCATCTTCGCTCTCTTCACGCACCATACAACCACCAACAACTGGACAATTATCGTTACTAGCATACTTACTCCTGCTCCTGTAACCACTACCTTATGAAGCCTATCCCTAGCTTCTGTAATCTCCAGACCGTTTAATCGGGCCTGTAATTCACTCAAATCTATTCGTCTTACTCCTTCCATAGCTTTTGGTAGCCTAAGTCGGGTATGTGGCGGTGAACGATGGATCAGGGGATCCCAGAGGTCAGTGAGGTTAATCAATTTGTCATTCGCCCACTCTACCTCAACAAATACCGTTCCTCAACCTGATAATATGCAGGTAATCCTATGCCCTTTCCCCGGGCTTCACAACCCCTGTCCAGTTCTAACATATTTAAAGGTGGTCCCACCTCGATTATCCCAGCAGCCGTGTTACCGCATACCTTAGACAATTCCATCTTCTGTTGCGTGGATACCAACAAGGTGCCTTCAGCTACTCGTATAGCCAGTGGCAAAAGACCTTCACTTGCCACTTCAACCTTGCATACGCTATTTATTACTCTCTCATCCCCCTGAAATAATCCTAACACACACAACTCATGATCTTCAGTGACATACAACGGACTCTGTGACCGGCAAATTCCAAGACCATTATTTCGGCATTTTCCTGCCCCTCGCTGATTCACCAGTATGAATTTATCTCTGGCCATATTGAATGCTACATACTGTAAATCCACTCTGTAACTGGCTACCAACCCTAACTTGGGTGTGTCCAGTGACTAGGGTACAACTTGATAAACCTTATATTTGGTTCCTCGTTCTATCGAATACTCTTCGATAATTCAACCACAAACACTAATGTTTTATCCTCCAAGAGTTTAATATTCGGGTATATTATCCTACTCCTAACACTTGTATTTATTAACGCAGCTGTGACTGACAGGCATCGATCTCCCCAACCGTCCTCCAGGCCGAGCGCTCATCAATGCTATTTTTTTCCTAACCACAAGCAGAGCGAACGGGGTGCTCAGAGCCACCGAGGGTTAACTATTCGCGATTCTGTCCACGTCGCGTTACACAGTTCCCTCCTTCTGCCAACTATCGCTCGCTGCGCTGCTAACAGACCATTTCTCCTAGTCTCCACAGATACACGAGCTTGATTAGGCCCATCCCCGAAACAAAGCGAGGAAAATTCCGTCTGTCAGTACACAACTATTTACAAAACGTTAAGCAGCTTTTTGGGTAAAATCCATTGAAAGCGGTCGGTGGTTCTATGAGAAAATAAAGCTGTGTACGCATTATAAATGTTTCTTTTCTGTGTCTTATGTTATACATTAGTACATTAGGGATCATTTCGAGTTAAAAGTTTATTTACTGCACTCATCTGGACTAGAGAAAATCATGATTTAAATGTGTATGCCTCGTCTAAATAACTAACGATGAATATCTAATATGGCCGACAAGACGGGTGATTAAAAAGTCAGATCGAGCGTACCGCGTACCGGAAAACGAAATGAGACTAACGAAATGAGACCTCATTTGATCTCATTTCGTTTTCCGGTACGCTCGATCTGACTTTTTGATCACCCGTCTTGTCGGCCATATTAGATATTCATCGTTAGTTATTTAGACGAGACATACACATTTAAATCATGATTTTCTCTAGTCCAGATGAGTGCAGTAAATAAACTTTTAACTCGAAATGACCCCTAACGTACTAATGTATAACGTAAGACACAGAAAAGAAACATTTATAATGCATACACAGCTTTATTTTCTCATAGAACCACCGACCGCTTTCAATGGATTTTACCGCTTTTTGTCACAGGCTGTTTAAACAACCAAGTCAGTTTCACTAAAATTACTCCGTACCCTCGTGGACAGTCAAAATAATAATAAAAACCACAAGAAGCTAGATACGCCCCCTAATTTATTGAATTCCTTTCGACATTTCAAAACACGTTCTCATAATAACTCTTTCTCCGTGTGACACACACACGCTCGTGCAGACAACAACCTCAATTTCAACATAATTAATCCGTTTCCTTATGAACGGTTAATATGACACACTTCTTCTCTCTCCGTGTGACACACACACGCTCGTGCTGACAACGACATCAATTTCGGCATCTGTCTCCTTTTGGACGATTAATAAAAAAAAAAACTACAGGGAGTTATCCACACGCTCCCAGCGTCCTCCCAGGCAGCATGTCCGAATGGATCCGTATCCAGAAATGCAACACGAGGCTAGCAAGGATCGGCGAACTTCTTACGCCCAGAATTCAATTCAAATTTCAATTTAACTGCTCCGTAATTCATTTCAACTAATTACAAAAAAATAATTACTAAACTGCGTAATATTTAACGATCTCGCAGATCGCGCCGCTCAAGGAGACCCAGTTAACGCCTAGTTATCTCACGAGAAATTCTATCTTTTTTTTTCAATTAATATCTCCAGGTGCGAACATTACGCACCTGATTTACTTACATGAAAAAATCCATCTAAAAAATAATCGATCACTTTTCGCGCACAATTGAGTTTACCACACTTCACTCAGTGATGCTAATAATTATTTCCAATTACTTTCATTCAGTCTTGCGACCTCTTTGACCCTTATTTCGCAATTTAAGAAATCCTTCCTGACTGAGGCAAAGTTCAAATTCAATTTTTTTTTGCGGGAGGGGGGGGGGTTACCAAAGGATTTTGCTTTTCTATAATTCTCAGTGATCTTTAGAAAGTTGCAAATAACAGTTTTATTGCGATTTACCTTAGATGCTATCGCTCGCTGTGACAAACCTTGCTTATGGAATCCTCGAATTCGAAAGCGCTAAACTTCGGTTAGTTTTCTTGCTTTAGGTATGGTAACACCTTTATACAGTGATTGCTAATCTCTAACTGAACTAAAAACACTAGAATTACCATAATCTAACAATTTATACCCTTGGTCTTATAATTTTGATCATGTGTAAAAAGCTTAATTTAATACAAATTTTTAAATAAAATTTTTGGAAAGTACCTTTTTGTTTCCATAACCTTTAGATTGTAGTATTAGTAACCTTACGTCAGGGAGCTTAAAGTCTATTCTAAAAAAAGGTTTCTTTTTAAAGATTATTAAGTGGTCTTAAACTTTTGATCAACAGTGTATTTGTCTATTAATTTAAAGAAATCCAAACTTTTATTTCTAAAAAACAAAAAAAAACAAAAAGAACAAAACAAAACAAAACAAAACAAAACAGAAATAAACACAGTTTCCATAAAAATAAATAAAACAATAAAAATTATGAAATTATTACGTTAGGTTATTTGTTTTATTTTATTTTATTTTTTGTTCGTTTTTTTTATGGACTTCCGTTCGCTCGGTATAATCCGACAGTTTTCGTCGTTTGCCGAGCGTTGCCGAGCGTTGTCGAGCGTTGCCGAGCGTAACTCACAAAAAATGGGGTTTAAACTGCAGAAGTACTCATTAGAGCATTAGAACAAAATCAAAGGCGGAAGAGGTGTATCGAGTAGGACGGATATTGAGTAGAGAGAATATTTAATACGTAAAATAGATGCAGATGATAGCTAAAAAGAAAAGGAATAAAAATAGGGAATAGAAACTATGTAATAAAAAAAAAAGAATGAAAAAAATAGGGGAGGGAAAAAATGGTTAATAAAAGGATGGGGGAATAGAAAATTAAAATAATAGTAAAAGTAATTAAAATAAAAGAATTACAAAATAACAAAATAAAGAAATAAAAACATCGAGGAAAAAATGTAAAATACAGAATGATTTAAAAAAAAAAAAGGCATATTAGCTTCGATTATCAAAAGCTTAACCCAAAGAAAAAAAAAACAAAAAAAAACGGAAAAGAATCATTCAACATAGTGGATAATAGTTAATAATTCAGTTTATTTAAAGGCAATAGAGCTGGAGATTTTTTTTTCTTTTTTGTTTATTTCTGTAAGTTATCCGGGGAGGAGTTGCAGGTGTAAATTTATTCTGGGAGCTTGCTGAAAGTCGATGGCTCAATGTAACTCATTTTTATGTACTTATCTTTATATATATATATATATATATATATATATATATATATATATATATATATATATATATATATATATATATATATATAGTGCTCCCCTTAATCTGGAAGAGCTGCATCTATCCAGACATTTACTTTCTCTGTGAAAAAAAAGAAAAAATTTCATATACATTTCTCTCTCTCACCGTCTCTCTTTCTCTCTCTCTCTCTCTCTCTCTCTCTGCATATATATATATATATATATATATATATATATATATATATATATATATACATATAATTAAATTGTCGGTGTGTGTCTGTGAGTGTACATTTCCCTACGAAACTACTCTGTCAATTTTAAGTCTACAGACTCGAGATTTGATATACAGGGTATTGAGGTTTCAGAAAATCTTTTTAATCGGTTTTCGGCCAGAAATATGGCTCTCGAGGGATCAAAGTTCAACATTTTGATCTTTCAAAACTCTATCAAACTCCTCCGCAAATGTTGGGTCCAAACACTTGAAATTTTAGATGTAGGTTACTTGGGCATGGATCAAACCTTTTAATTTGATTTGAGCCCAAAACAATAAATGTTAGGGGGTCAAAATTGGGGTTAAAGTTTTTAAAAAGTTGACCTCTGCAATCTCTACCAAATTACTGAACCAATTTTTTGGTCTAAACATTTGCAATTTTGCTGCCAAGGGGTCAAATATTAAAAGATTTGACCTTTGCGGTCTCTAGCAAACTATTCAGCCAATTCTGCGCATAAACATTTGAATAAATAAATAATAGATGCGTTGCTTTTTCAACCAGACCTATGTTGTCGTTAATTTGCAAAAAAATGTTCCCCCCTCACCCTAATAATTCTATTTATTTATTTATTTAGTCAAATGTGCTTGCAGCGCGCACTATGTTGGGCGAACATCGCAAAGATTGGATTTTCGTTTGAAACAACACGTACCATCAAAGATTCTGTATGCAAATTTTTCACTTTCGGATGTTCTGAGTGATACGCATGGTTCTTCGATTTGTGAGCACCTCATAAATAACCATGCGTGTGCCACGAATTTCAGTGCTGACATGTTTACTCACCTTTTCATGCAAACATTCAAGAAACTATTTTTATTAAGTCCTTTAGACCTTCTCTTTGCAAGCAAAAATAAAATTTTTAGGGCATAACTTTGTTTCTATGTAATATTTTCACCCGCTTATTTTTCGTTTTCTTTCCGCCCCCGCCATATTCATGACTAATTTTTTTAAATCGTATTTTCCTCGATTTAGCTCTGTTGAACGAGGAACGAAATCTGATTAGTTAGCCTTTATTTTTATTTCTTATTTTTTAATCATCATATTGATTGGTCTGTATTTAGCCATAATTAAATTTTGTACCCCTCAAAGAATTTTCAAATGCATATATATATATATATATATATATATATATATATATATATATATATATATATATATGTATTTCCATAGCCGAACCAACGTCGCAGCCCACAAGAGCCAAGAAAGCCAACAAACCGGAAGTCCAAGACTCGAGTTTCGCCCTCATTTGGGCTCATCAATTAGACACATCCTGATTCGGGATTTGAAACCCGAGCCTCTTGCATGCTAGCTGAGCACTTTACCAACCGAGCAAACCCGCCACACGCACAAGAATGTATATTGACGTACAAAGATCAAGCAACCCGCGGCACAGATCCGACAGTGAAAGAACCTTATATCGAACAAGGGACGAGTTATCAAACCAACGTCGTTTGATTCTTGTGGGCTGCGACGTCAGTTCGGCTGTGGAAATAATTATATATTCTCTCACACTTTCTGAACATTGTATATACGCATATATATATATATATATATATATAATATATATATATATATATATATATTTATGTGCTACAAGATTGCGTGTATACCTAGATACACATTTGTTAATGTTTCCTTATAAAGTCAGAGTATAATATGCAATCGATATTCATTTTTGTATCTGTTTATTGATTTATCCGAATCGATTTTAGAGCTTTATCTACGAATACTTGTTTCTGCAATCAATGTAATTTTTATCAATATACGAATTCACACACACACACACACACACACACACACACACACACACACACACACACATATATATATATATATATATATATATATATATATATATATATATATATATATATATATATAAAAATGATTGTCACATTTAGCGGAATCATTATTTAAGTCCGTAATATGTTATGAATATATAGTATACATTAGTTGACACTAAAATACTAAAAACAATCTTCAAATTTCTTTCGTTTTTTTTAATTTCCTGCACACAAACATTGTCTATCTATCTATATATCCTTCTCTGTCTGTCTGTCTGTCTGTCTGTCTGTCTATTGTTGTATCCTTCTGTCTCTATGTCTTTCTGTCTTTCTGTCGGTCTGTCTGTTTGATTATTGCAATTACACACACATTTTTTAGCAGCAGTCAATTAGCGTAACCGTTAGAAACGCCGACTATCGCCTACGCGGTCGAGTTTCAATCATGGTTTGAGGTAGTTGCTAGTCTAGCGGCACTGACATGCTGTGATAACACGAAACAATATGTCTGTAGATTACTATGTTATATGTGTGTGTTATTTGGAATACAGGGTCATTGCTAAACGCCTTACTAACCAACATCATTGTTCTCGCCTTCAATTTCAACAACTTTTAGTAGACAACACTCTTGAACATACTATTTACAAGCATAAAATCCACACACAGAAGAACCCTGGGATACGGCAGTAAAAATCAGTAACAAAATAATGTACCGTATATAATACACATGCATATAATAAAATAGCATTATAAGTATCACAGCAAACACCGTAACCAGGGTCCGGAAAAATATCGTATTCCACATCGTAATCCCCCCAAAAAACTGTATCCTAGGGCCACCGTATATAGTTGTTCTACAATACTAGAAATATTACTAATTAAAGCAAATATTATTTTTAAAATGAAACAAGCCAAAATATTAACACAATACATTTCAATTACACCGAAAACAAAAATGCTTTAAAAGTGTGGAACATTGTTTCGCTGGACTGCTTCCCAGCTGAATACAACACAGTAGCCTTCAAACCAATGTGAACAAGCCTTCCCCATAAATAATCAAATTCTACTTAGTTTACACCATTAACGATTACTACACTACTATCTTACATTCATTAACCTTTATCCTTGAATGGCCTTCGGATCTTGATAAGTGATGAATCCCAAGTGTAAAGAAAGTGACATAGAACCCATGAATATATTCAAAAGCTCATAATATCAACGCTGGCGTCCCTCAGGGTTTCATCGTAGGTCAAACTCTCTTCTTGATTTTCATCAATGATCTCCCAAATCACGTCTTTACATCATTTGTAGACACCACGATCTATAGAAATGCTTCAAAAGCCGACAATGACCAAGATCTTTCTAATTCTCTCTCTGCTGATCTTGAGCACGTGGTGCAATGGGGAAAAAGGTGGCTGGTTAATTTATGCATATAACAGCATGCTTTTCTCTTTTCACCATAATTGCTTTTACACCCATATGGTTCCAATTGAAATGAATGGCTCTCGTAAGGGGGAAGCACCATGTCTTGACAAGCTTATGAAACTACCCTTCACTCCTGATCTAAAATGGAACACAGACATCAAATCTGTTGTCAAGATGGCTGGAACGATGGTTAAATCAATCTAGCGCTCCAGAAGGTATCTCACTGTCGATGCATTCCTCTATCTCTATAAGAACCATGTACATCTTGTAATAGAATACTGTTGCCATATTTTGACAGGAGCTGCTCCGCGCGCCCAATGTTGCCTTGATAGTGTTCAAAATCGATTTCGTAATCTAGTGATGCGCTTTTCTATTCCCTACAACCTCTTCCTCACAGAAGAGACGTGACGAGCCTGTCTCTAATTTATCGTTATTTACATGAAAAGCGCTCGCCTGATCTCCAATCTATGATCACCCCTTTGTCAAACTTTCACAACCAGTCTCAACAATTTTCTCCCTCTCTATCTGTACTTAAATCTAAACGCAAATTCCATGAATAAAGTTTCCGTCTTAGAACAGCCGACCTGCTTCCCGGCTGATTACAATATGGTTGCATTCAAGTCCAATGTAAACAAGTTCTTGTTGAGCCGTCCCCTTAAATAATCAAAATTCATTCCCAATCTACACCATAAACTATTACCGCACTACACGCTTACATTCATTAATCCTTTTATCCTCTGGTGGCTTTTGGGCCTTGATAAGTGGTGACTCCCTTGTATAAATTATATAGATGTAATGAATAACATGTGTTTACTGAAAATAGAAATCACCTCAATATCAATAAATAACCTTAAATCTTTACTGGTAAATATCTATAACAATAAATGGTTAAAAGTGATTATGACAGTTACATCAGCAATTTTTTTTCCATAAACAAGAAAACTAATAAAAAAATTAGAAAGGTTCACGACACAAAATATGTATCAAGGAATTGTTTATTTTATTTAATAAAACATGTTTACAAGAAAGAATGCTGCCTTTACACACACACACACACACACACACACGCACACACACACACCACAAAACACACACACATATATGTGTATGTTTTGTGTGTTATTAAACAAAATTACCATAAGTCGCTACAATAAATTTACTGTTTCAGTTTAAAAAGACATCAACAGACGTCGATGTCTTTTAAGACTGAAACAATACATTTATTGTAGCGACTTATAGTAATTTTGTTTACATAAATTGAATAAAATAATATTCTGCACTTTCATTGAGCACTATCGACAACTTCGTTTAAATTCAATGGTTTTTAGTTTTGGATATTTATAACTTGGTATATATATATATATATATATATATATATATATAACATGTTAAAAACACTTTGAAAAAGAGTTAAAAACATATTTAAGCTGAAAAGGAAACACTTAATAAGTGGATAGTCCTTAATCCGCGGAGTTTCGAAGAAATACTTTCCTTCTCATCAGAGGGTAGGAATTAGCAAAATGCTGGATCGGATTTTGCATACAAAAGTATTTGATGAAACTGTAAGTAAGTCAAAGATCTTACTTGATAACAAAAAGTGTAGCAGAGGGAACATGGTGAAGAAAAAGATGATTTCACGTGAATGGACAGCCAGGTGAAAGGAAAGCACCCAATGACGGTAAAATCCAAAAATATAAATCCAAGAAAGTAAATTAAATTTCCATTTGCACAAGTAAAATCAAAGGAAATCCCTTAATTGGAAGATGATCAAAATAATCCAAGAGGTCAAAATCTGTGGAATAATTCACAAATGTGTACAAGGAAAATGGGGAAAAATTCCAATAATATTAATAAAAGGAAAATAAGATATGCTTTCAACACGGCTTCCGAGAACAAAGAACACTTTGTTCTCAGCGGCCGTGTTGCGTATGTTTGCCTTAAGTTCTTGGATGCTTCGAGGCTTATTTGCATACACTTTGTCTTTAAGATATCCCCAAAGCCAAAAGTCTAGTTCTGTCAAATTAAATGAACGTGGAGGCCATTCAAAATCGAAATTTCAAGAGATTTTTCGATCCTGAAACATCACAGTTAACAACTGCATTGTTGCTCTAGCTGTATGTGCAGTTGCTCCATTTTGTTTGCGACCAATACCCTTGCATGTTTACGAAGTGAGGTTGAACAAATTCAATAGCATATCTTTTAAGAGGATATTGAACATTGAAATGGCGCATATAAGATCTTTGCATTGCAACAATTGACCCTCCATTTTACAAGGGAAAATTCAATTATCCTCACTCGTTGTTCTATTGTAACCTTATCCATACAAAAATGTCCAAAGATTTTATTTTATAATTCTGAAAAGAGAAATTAAAACATATAAAGAGTAAAAAAAGTTATTGAATTTTTAAAATGTAAAGTGACTTATGGGCCACCCCGTATGTGCACGCATTTTCAACAGTTAAATAATATTTCAATGTCTTTATATCTTCTAGCGTAATATAAATTAATTATGATCAGACTACTAGCTACAACCTTATGTAGGTTTTGCATATTTTTGCGGTCGCATTCATCCGTTATAATATCTTATATTAATTATATTAATTCCTAGCATGATCACAATCGCAGCTACGGCTTAGTCATCGGAGGTAGCAAAACATTTCCCCCCTAATTATTTTCTCTTCTCGATCTCCCATTTGAAGCCGGGAAGTTCTCTAGATGTCCATAAATTTTACTATTTCACCATTCGTACTTAGGGTCATCAATAAACACATTTTACATTAGTGTTTTCTTTTTCAGTGCGTGAAATAACGAAGGCTTCCTTCGAAAAATCCGTTTAATCGCATAGACTATCCGCTTGCGTTTCTTGGACATAGGGAATATCGGTTTCCGGTATTTTTCGAACGGTTAAAACAAAACAAGATGGCGTCAATCTCATAATGTATCGTACATAATGCTTACCCGACACGCTATCTTTAATCTTCTTCGTCTTTTTCATCTTCTACGGAAAACTTGCACACAATTTGTTTCGGGATGTTTAAAGAACAAACTATTTTCTTCTTGATACATGCAAACATTTCAATCGAGCTAAGGAGATAATTGTGAGTATATTAAGGTACCTTGTACATAGGGGAGTGATGGACGAGGGGTGTGCTAGGTGTCCGAGAAAGTGAATTTAAGCTAACTGTGGACTTGGGAGAAATTTGGAGGTATTATGCGTAGGGGATATATATATATATATATATATATATATATATATATATATATATATATATATATATGAGTAAACAGTTAATAAAATATGTTAAAAAACACTTTGAAATGAGTTAAAAACATATTTAATCTGAAAATGAAACACTAGATAAATGGATAGTCCTTAATCCGCGGAGTTTCGAAGAAATACTTTCCTTCTCATCAGAGGGTAGGAATTAGCAAAATGCAGGATCGGATTTTGCATGCAGAAGTATTTGATGAAACAACAAGTCAAAGATCTTACTTGAAAACAAAATAAGTGAAACAGAGGGAATATGGTAAAGAAAAAGGTGATTACACATCAATGGATAGTCTGGTGGAAGATAAAAAATCCAGTGAAGGTAAAATCCAAATGTAAAACTTCAAGAAAGTTAAAAGAATTTTCATTTGTACAAATAAAATCCAAAGACATCCCGTAATTGGAAGAAGATGGTCCATAATAATCCAAAGGCAGAAATCCATGGAATAATTCACAAACATGTGTACAAGAAAAAAATATATTAATAAAAGAAAAATAAGATGCCCTTTTCACTCTACTTCCGAGACATAACTTTAAATTCAATTTTAATTTTCATTTTATATATATATATATATATATATATATATATACAAGTGAGAATGTCTGTGTGTCAGAGAGAGAGAGAGAGAGAGAGAGAGAGAGAGGGGAAGGAGAGGACGCTTCTCAACCTATGTAATCTATACGTTGCTTCCTCAGGCCTATGGCCCGAAATCCTCTTCAACTATACCATTCCTGGCAAAGGATGGAAAAACCTCGTTGAAAACCTCAGATGAAATGATGCATCGATGGCATGAACACTTTCGTGATTTCTTTCACAACCCATCCACTGTTGAGTTTGCTGCAATGGAAAGTATTCTAGAACTTGATGCTGAACCAACTCTCTTGAAAATAGTTGACTGCATAAAACAGATCAACTCGAACAAAGCCCCTGGGCTGTATGGCATGTCTGTTGAGCTGCTGAAACATTAATGTACCTTGTGTGGTCCAATCTTTGATAGTGTCAGTATGGTAGGGCGATCCGGTTGGCCAAGACTGGATAGATGCCATCCTGATTATGTTGTACAAAGGAAAGAGTGGAATTGTGGAAATTATCGTGGTATCTCGCTGTTGACTGCGGTTAGAATGGTATTTGAACGGCTCTTGCTAAACCGATTGGAGAAGTATATATGTCCTGGTATCCTTCCGGAATCCCAGTCTGGTTTTAGAGGTGGACGAGGAACCGTGGATATGGTGTTTTATACTAGACAGCTCTTAGAAAAGTGTATCGTGCAGCATATGCCTATTTGCAATGCTTGTAGACTTAACCAAAGGGTTTGACCCAGTCAAACGTGATGCTCTCTGGAAAGTGACAGAAAAATTTGGCTGTACACCTGCTTTTACAGACAAGTTCAAGCAACTTCATCATGGTATGAAAGTTCGCTTTAATGGTCGGCTATCGGAAGAATTTCCCATTGATAATTGAGTGAAGCAATGTGATATATTTGCACCTATATTGTTTTTGCTCTATCTGACTGCTGTGCTCTGGTATAGTTTCCGCGAATGTGATATGGATGTGTTTCTTAGATTCTGAACGACTGGAAATGTGTTCAAGCACAGAAGATTATAAGCCAAAACACTTGTTAATGATGGATTTGTTAGCGAGCTGTTGTATGTGGATGATGCTGACCTGGTGACACACTTCCCAGTAGATATGCAGTTGGTGGTGGATCCCTTCACAAATGCTTGTACCTGCTTCGAACTGATAGTTAGCATTATAATGTACGCTCTTACTTCTGGTGACCTGTATGTGTAACCTGATATCTTCGTCTATGGAAAGCGCCTTGAAGTCGTAAATTTTTTTTATCTACCTTGATAGTACTATATCAAATGATTGTACTTTTGATACGGAAACAAACCAGAGAATCAACAAGGCATCAGACGCATTTGGAGGGTTACAGGATAGAGTCTGATCTGATGGTGATTTAACTCTGACAACTAAAATGTCAGTACATCAGGCATGTGTAATGCCATCTCTGAAACATGGATTCTGTACCGGTCACATGTCGAACAGCTTGAGAGGTTTCATCAACACTGCCTTAGACACATTCTTCTGTTAATATGGGACAGTTTCATCCCTGAGACATGTGTATGGAATAGAGTAAAAACAACCTGTATTGCTACTACTCTTATGAAGAACCAGATGTGTTGGGTGGGTCATCTTGTCCGGCTTGATGACTATCGACTCCCAAAATAGTTGTTTTACGATGAGCTCCTTCTTGGCAAAAGACTCCGGCATAAGCTCAAAAAAGCTATTTCGAGATAGCATTAAGGAGAGTTTGGTGGGCTTTCATGTCCCAGTTAATGTCTAATCGCAAGCAGTGGGGTGTACTGATATACAAGGACGTAGAACACTTTGAAGCAGCCAAGATAGATCGAGCGGAGCTGAAGAGAGCATGTAGGAAGCACCAAACCTTGCCACCTAATCGTGGAGACCTATGGATCTGTGAAGTCTGTGAACGGGCTCTGTTGTCCAGGCAGGTCTTGTTCCTATTTACAATGCCTCCCCACTGGACAGAGTAAGACACCAGGGTCGTTTTTTAACGTGGAGAAAAGGAACAAAAATAAAAATTTTCTCAGTCGTGAAGGCCTCTCCTCCACCGAAAAAGAACAAGAAATGGAAGTGCAGCATCTGAAGAACAGATACTACACTTTGAGGTATTTATTTGCTCCCCCACTGAGCAAATTAGGCACAAGGCTGATTTTTTAAGTGAGGAGTGAAGGGGAAATGGGGACCAACTTCCCGGGGAGTAGGGGAGCTGGATAGTGACAATTGGTATGAAGGGGTGCCCCTACATTGACCAAGGTCTTATCTGTGGGGTTGGCCCCACATATGGTCTTTGCTTGCAGTATCTGCCGGACAGATACTACACTTTGATCTTGTCCCGAAGGTCAGCACGACGATAAAAGTCCAGTTGCTGTTGGTTTCATCCGAAACAATGACCGCTATCAATGTCATGTCTGCTTGAGCGTATGTACGTCGCTGGCAGTATGAAAAGTCATCTTTGGGCTCATTGACTAGGGGAGTGGGACTCATAGCAATCATCATATATATATATATATATATATATATATATATATATATATATATATATAAAGTGAAAATGTGTGTGTGTGTGTGTGTGTGAGGACACTTCTCAACTTATATACTCATGGTATATAGAATATTTAGATATGTGGAAAACATTTTTAATCCATTTTTATCCGGAAAAAAGAACTACTCGTCTTTAGACTTAAAATTTGGTATATAGAGTATTCAGATATGTTGAAACTTTTTAAACGGTTTAATCAACAGTTTCACGACTGCTTGTTTATATAAAGTACTAGACCACCCGTGACCCGTTTGGTCAGTACGTTATATTAGCTATGGAATTCATGTATGAGCGTGACACTTGTGGCATAAAGAAAATAGTTTTTTTTTTACATAACAGAAGCATTTCTATGAAAGTATATTAAAATGAAAAAAGAATATAGATAGATTTCTATGAGTCGTTCTGTTTATTATAATTGTTACTTTTTTTTAAATTACAGTTACTGAATTATAAGTGGTTGGTCATACTTATGCACTGAACAGGTATCATAATCCTTATTATAGTTAAATTCAAATTTTGATATATCATCTTTTAAATGAAATTGTTAGTTGAAAGTACAGAATAATAAAAAAAAAACACTCTCCACATGTTAATAATGGCTTTTTAAATACAAAATGAAAATAAAATGTAACTTTTTTCATTTAATTTAAGCAAACATTCAGTACCCATTGTGTAAAGGAAAACACTATTTAATGTAATAGAAATGTGTGCATTTACCGATTCAGCTTTCCGTTTGGAAATGTAAGCAGACGACTTTAAAAAACATGGGAAGAAGAAAAAGAAATTTTTTTGTAATAACGCCCTCTAGTAAAAAGGTCTGCATTAGTTAAGGGGGATAACTCTATCCAGTTTTACATCGCTCCCTTTTTCTGTCTCTCACACATACACGTAACTATTTCTCGCGTACGTAACGAAAACAGAGGGAGTAGGAGTGTTGAAATCTATTAGAGGGAAAGTGAGAGGTGTTTTCTTTCCATAAATTGTATAGGGTAATATTTCATATTATTAATAGATTCATAGATAAATAGATTTTATAATATATATTATAATTATCTATGAATCTATGTATTATTTGTATATATAAATAACTATTTGATCAAATTAAATGAAATTGTTTGTATTAAAAGCGATATAAAAATTCCGGAATTGGAATAACGGATTGAAGACGTTGCTATTTACGCATGCGCAACCGGATGTTGAAAACCGGAAATCTGATTGCAAACATACAAGATCCATAGACTTTTAGTATTATATAGATTAGTTGCTTTTGAATCACTTTTAAAGATAATGCCAAGCTGGTCTAATGGTTATTGTGTTTGACTCACTGTTTTTAGGTTTTAGTTTCTATGTCAGCTCACGTATTTGCACATGTCTCAGTAACTCCCTTTTTTTAGTCCCTCGACAAAGGGAGGGTGGACCTGTAAATTCACCCTTGTCCGTTCGTCTGTCCGCACTTTTCTCAATATCTACGCCTTGGAATCTTTTGACATTTTGCACAAACATTAAACATGATATGAGTAAAACAGTAACAGGACGGGAAACCAACTTTGCCCCCCCCCCTCATAGGGGATGCCTTTTCGGTTAAAATTTCTAAAATTGACACTTTTAGGCTTATTGGTGCCTTAGATTTTTATAAAACTTTCTGAAAAAAATGTAACTAACTGATTTCTATATAATTTTGTTTATCTATACTCGTGATAACTCTTGGGTGTGCCCCAGGGGCTCATTTCGAGCTAATAAAAAAAAACACTCCATTTTTGGGACTATTTTACCATATTTGTCCAAAAGTTTCTATGTATGTCTATTTAGCAGTTGTGCATGGTGCTGAACTCAAATTTTTAATATGTTAAGACCTTGAGGATCTTTGGAACTAAATAGAGGGGTATTTTTTTTTTTACACAGTGATCACCACCTATCAAGGCCCGGAAGCCACTCAGGGATAAGGGTTATTGAAAGAAATTCTATAGCAAGCCCCACTCTCCCCAATGGTTTACTTCGACTTGCGCAACTGCCATTGCTCAAAGGCAGCATGCATTCCGCAGGTTTAATCGACATAAGTCCAGTTCAAACAGACAGAAGTACATAGAAGCTAGAAGTAACGTTAAGAAAGAAATAGCGACAGCTAAGAGGGAATTTATGGAAACCACGAAAAAACGCATCGAAGCACAAAAACTAGGAACTCGTGACTTCTGGAAAATCTACAACAGTGTAGTAAACAATGGGCAATCAACAATTCCCCCACTAACCAACAATCACGAGGTTCTTTGCTCAGCAACCGAGAAGGCTAACATGCTTGCCAGTCGGTTTGCCTCAAACTCCACACTGGACCCTCTAAACCACCCCCTACCTCAATTTCCTATGCGGACAGACGCCACGCTAGACGACCTGAAAATCACCCCTGCTCAGATGCATGCTATCATAAAAAACCTTGACACTTCCAAAGCATGTGGACCCGACCTCATCCCAGCTGTGCTATTAAAAAAGTGCTCAGCCGAAGTAGCTCCAGTTCTCTCCAAACTCTACAACAAATGCCTTAAGTAATCTTGCTTTCCGAGCTGTTGGAAAACTGCTTCTGTAGTACCAGTATTCAAGAATTCTGGCGAAAGAACTGACCCATTAAATTATCGCCCCATTAGCCTCCTCCCACTTTTTGCCAAAATATTTGAGACCTTAATTAACCACGCTCTAGTCCAGCACCTTACAGATGCTAAACTTCTGACCGACCATCAATATGGATTTAGACAAGCCCGTTCAACGGCAGACATCCTCACTGTAATCTCTGAACGCATATACCATTCACTGGACAAAGCGGGAGAGGGAAGAGCGGTAGCTCTAGATATATCTAAGGCTTTTGACAGGGTATGGCATGAGGGTCTCCTCAGGAAGATTAGATCTTACGGTATCACTGGTAGAATACTTAATGTAATTAAATCCTTCTTAGATAAGAGAAAAATCCAGGTTGTCCTCGACGGTCGTACATCTAAACAATATGATATAAATGCGGGAGTGCCCCAAGGATCTATCCTGGGACCTCTGCTGTTCCTGATATTCATAAATGACCTCCTCGACAAGATTGCCTCTGAGATGGGGATATATGCTGATGACACCACACTCTATAGCAGGCACGACAGGAAAACAAACGAACATATATCTAAAGTAATGGCAGAAACCTAGAGGATGACCTCCAATCAGTAGTGGAATGGGGACAAAAATGGATGGTAACGTTCAATGCCACCAAGAAAAAGCTGGTTTCATTCAATAATTACAAGAAACCTTCTAGAGAAGGTTTCTTGTAATTATTGAATGAAACCGGCTATAGCAATGGCCAACGACCTTTTATCTGAGAGTACGTCTCTCAAGCTCCTTGGCCTAACGTTCACTGGAAACATGAGTTGGAACAGTTACATCGAGGGCATTGCCAGGGCCGCTGCAAGGAAGGTGGGCTCTCTCTACCGTACTAGAAAACTTTTAACACCCGAAAGTATCCTGTACCTCTATAAGGCCACTATTCGCCCATGTATGGAGTATTGCTGTCATATTTGGGCCGGTGCATCGGCTACTAGTCTCTCGCTCCTTGACAGGGTTCAAAAGAGAGTCGCAAATCTGATAGGCCCTAAACTGGCATCAAAACTTCAGCCTCTGTCCCATCGTCGAAACGTTGCATCCCTCTGCCTGTTCTGCAAGTATTATAATGGTGAATGCTCTGAAGAACTGCAAGCACTTGTGCCCCCACGACGTGAACACCCTCGACAGACCCGACAAGCTGCAAAATCCCACCCCACACTGTAGAGATCCCTAGATGTAAAAGATCCTTCTACTCCAGTAGTTTCTTCCCCAGAACTGCTAGACTTTGGAATTCCATTCCGGGTCACTGCTTCCCCAACTGTACTGACATGCATAAGTTCAAGTGCAACGTGAACCAACATCTCGCTGCCCTAATCCCTACATAGTACCCCAGTAGATGTTTCCCCTGATAGTAGCCCCCTACACCAAAGTGGCAATGTGCCTTGTTTGCGGTGAAAATGTAATAAAAAAAAAAAAAAAAAAAAAAGTACATTACGTTAGTGTGGAGATTTGATGAAGTGTTTAATTAAGGGGGCGGTTCATTAGGAATTTGTTAACATTGGACTTGAAGACATCCAAGTTGTAGTCCGGAGGGAAGCAGGCAGACGGAACAGAGTTCTACAGGCGTGCAGTTCTAAGAAAGAAGCTTTGTTCATGGAATCCGCGTTTTAATTTAGGCACAGATATAGAGTGGGGGAAATTTTTCACAGTGGATTCAGCTAGACGGGTGTGTTTCGTGAAAGATTGGCGAGGGGGAACCAGAGATTGGAGTTCAGACGAGCACCTGCCATGAAAATAACGATAAAACAAGGATAGGCTCGCAACGTCTCTTCTGTGGGAGAGAGGTTGCAGGGTAGAGAAAAGGGCATCCCCCACTAAGCCACGAAGTCTATTTTGTACTCTGTCAAGGCATGATAGGCTGTTTTTGGCCGCTCCTGCCCAGATATGGTAGCAGTATGATGGACTTAGTAATTTCTTTTTTTTTTTTGCATGGTGATGAACTCAAATTTATATATGTTAAGGTCTAAAACCGCACCGTTTGTAAATTTTCACCAGGATTTGAGGTCCACTGGGTATTTTGAGGCTAAATGGAGGGGATAAGTGGGGGACTGAATGAGGTGCAAATGGAGGAGCAACTGCTGAACTTAGTTATTTTTTATGCCTTGTTTACTGTGCACTCACGGGAGATCATGCATGCCTCGCTTGTTTTTTTATTGATTTAATGTTACGTTTAATACCAGGCAATGCCGGGTACATCTGCTATTATATATATAAAGTTTCTGTACAACGTTTATAATTGTTTACTATGTTCAAACAAAACAAGCTTGTTTCTTTCTTTAATCGTTAAAATATACCCGACATATTACAGAATAACCTCATCGAACCTATCGATCGATATAACCGCCTCTCATTATTCATACGCATCCCTTTCATCCTTCACCGTCTCTGATTTCTTCTTTTCTCGCTTCTGCTGGGGGGTGGAAACGTTAGATCACCTCCCACACTTAGCCTTGCAACAAGTTTTTTTTTTTTTTTTTGCTTTAATGGCTGCGTAAGGACGTCCACGTGCTTCATCATTACAAGGTCTTTTCACTCGATAATTAAAAAGAACGTAACGAATGTTGGGAGAGCAAGTGCCGTTTCGGCATGGGAATTAATTGGACGACGGCTGGCAAAGCGCCAACAAGGAGACGGGAGAAAGATGAAGATGATTTTTTTCCCTGGCGGAATTTTCTTTTCGGTCAACAGAAGATTTTGAATGCCGGTTCTCTGGAAAAAGACAAGCATGCTTGCAAGTCGTATTATCTAGATTTTTCGGACTACCGTTCTCAACTTGAGTGTCATTGTCACACCGTTTTGGTCGAAATAACCTCCGATCTTCCTCAGGTATGCCTTGTCGAATGTTTCTGTCGGACCTGCGAATTTGGACGGAATTTCGAATGGAATCCTTTACGAGGGTTGAATGCTCTCGTTCCGTCAACTATGATTGGATAGACGTCATTAGTAGTGTTTGATCACATATGCTGGGCGATAATCAATTAATACGTAGACCTAGTATAGAATTTTACACAATATGGTAACCGGTGTTCGGGAATTTTTGAGAAAATCTTACTAACACTTATCCTCCACTGGCTTTTGGCCTCGATAGATAAGACGTTGGTATTTCATTATCTTTCCCCTCTCAGCTCTGTTTAACTCAATATTATTAGGGACACTAACTTCTACTAAGGTTGCTTCTTTCTTCTTCCTGTCCAATAATCATTGTGTCAGGTTTAATGGTTTCATTTTCTAAGTACGTAGCAGTAAAAATTGCATAATCATTGTGGATTGTGTTTGACGTATTTTCAACTGGTCTTTATGCTATACTACCCTTGGTGCCCGGAGTTGCCCAGGTGTTTGCAGGTGTGTGTTGAGTAAAAAAAAAAGGTGGTAGCTGGCAGGAAGGCTCGAACCTGTGAAGCGAAGACGTAATAAAGTGAAAGAAAATCTGGTGTCTTACCGGTACTCCATGACGTGGCTGGAAGTCTAAAGCGTTAAAATTTAACAAAGTAAATCAAATACAAAAGCTGACTTGCAAAAATAGTGTTGCTTTTAAACCTATCACGAAAACAAATTAGACACAAGGTCGTTTTAAACATGGGGGGCAGCTTCCCCAAAAGGGTTAGTTGGTTGGTTGGTTATTTTTGTTTTACGGCATATCAACCCTTTTCAGGTCATTTAATGTCGAATCCAAAGATTTTGAAGAACATTTTTTAATAGAATATAGTTGTTGTTTTCAAGTCGGTTTATATTTAACCCATAGTTGGGACCCTAACAGGTACTGCCACTCTGGGTCAGAGTGGACCTGGGAGCAATGGCAATTAAAGGGTGGCTCCACACTCTCCAAAGCCCGAAAGCTGGGGTCTCGTCACTGGATATAGTTTAAGGTCATATCCAGGACCTCCCCAAAAGGGGGTAACCTTGGCAGTATCCAAATAAATGGTAATAACCCTTATCCCTGAGTGGCCTTCGGGCCTTGATAAGTGGTGACCCCCATGTAAAAAAAAAATTATCTCAATATGAAGTGTTTCTCTTACATAGACCAAGGACCAATTACAGAACAGATATTACCCAGTCCGAAGACCAGGCGTTTGCGTTCAAATAGTTTCGCTTTATTTATAAAAAAAAAGAAGACCATAAACCCTGGAGAGAACGGCGCAGTGGGAATTTTTTTTAACTCGATCAAAAAAAAAAAAAAGGAAGAAAGTTGTGAATGCGAAATATTACAATCTGGGAAGTATACAAAAACTTCTCTCAGAATCTAACCGACGCGAGAAGCTCGATGCAAAAACCTTTCGTGGACATACACAAAAGCTTGTGCCATTTTGCCTTTTATATATTAGACTATCCTGGCTGGGTGTCCGGCGTTGCCTGGGTGTTTGGAGGTGTGTGTTGAGCAGAAAAAATAGTGATAGTAGGCAGGCAGCCTCGAACCCGTCCGTGAAAAACGTGAAAAGAAAAAAAAATGTGATGTCTTTGCTGTTGCGTTCATCGCCAAACCAGAAGTGGCAAGGGTTTAAATTAAGGCTAGTCAATCGAAAAGAATGGGATATCTTTCGAAAATATTGGCGAAAAAAGCGACACTTCCTTGTAGAAAAGTGGCCAGTTGAGGGTGAAGGAATTAATGTTTGTAATCAATTTTTCGATATTTGTGGTCCGAAATGTCGAGCTTCAAAACGGCACTGATCTCGTGAAAACCCGTCGAAAGTTTTAGACAAATATACAAAAAATATACATGCATACATAAATATATACATGATGATGATTGCGACGTCTTGTCAGACGAGTGCCACTTCCTCAGATACGAGCCCCAAAATGACTTCCATCGCCACAGGACCATTTTATAAGACAAATGCGTGAGGGAGTATCTATACACATATGATGTTACAGAGTCTTAGCTTTGTACGACAGCTAAGTCTCTCTCTCGGTTCAAAATGTTAAGATCCAGCAACAAGCAAGAGCAAGATAGCCAGCAACAAGTTAAACTGCAGACCAGCTTAATACGGGTACTGGTCTCCCGCTTTATGTTTTTTTAAATTAGAGATTTGCTCCTCCTAGAAAGATTGCCTTCACCACGGCTTACCGGAGCCCTCTCCACCCCAACGCACACATACATACACACTAGCATATATATATATATATATATATATATATATATATATATATATATATATACATATAAATACATACATATATATACAAACACACATATATATATACGCATATATACATATATATACACATATATATACATATATATACATATATATATACATATATATACATATATATATACATATATCAATATATATATACATATATATACATGTATATACATATATACACATATACACACATGTATATATACATATATACACACATATATATACATATATGTGTATATATATGTGTGTGTATAAATATATACATACATACATTTCAACAAACAGGTGAGATTTATATTACAGATTAGTTTGGGTGCTCGGCGTTGCCTGGGTGTGTTGAGCATACATACATACATACATACATACATACATACATACATACATGCATTTAAACAGACAGTTGAGATTTATATTACAGACCAGCCTGAGTGCCCAGCATTTCCTGGGTGTTTGGAGCTGTGTATTGAGACAAAAGGTGACAGTAGGCAGGCAGGTTCTTGCCCGTACCGTGAGGAAGGAAAAGAACGTGAAAAAGTGACGTCTTTGCCATTGCGTCCATCGCCAAACCGGAAGTGGCGAAGGTTTAAATAAAGGTTAGTCAATCGAAAAGCGGGAATGACTTTCGAAAATATCGGCGAAAAAGCGACCCCTCCTTGTAGAAAAGTCGCCAGTTGAAGGTGAAGAGATTAATGTTTTTAGCCAATTTTTTTCATATTTGTCGTCCGAAGGTTCGATCTTCAAAACGGTTCTGATCCCGTGAAAATCCGTTATCTGTCGAAAGTTTTAGGCAGACATAATGCATGCATACATACATACATTTACACAGACAGGTGAGATTTATACGGGGTGACCCCCCCCCCCCAAAAAAAAAACAAAGCTAAATGGAGGCCATCTAGAACATATGCTGTAGAACGGAGAAAAAAAGGGCAAAAACCCTAATGTTTTGATGTGATGTTTTGAATATAATAAACTACTTATGACCAAAGTTTGATTTCATTCGAACAAAACACTAAGAAACGGGGCCTAATTAGAGCTGGGGCCCGTTTTTTTAGGTCATCCTGCACTACAGAAGATGTTCACAGGACTTATTCAACTTTTTACAGATATAAATACACACTCCCTTGTGTCGCATTGTTGATTTCAGGCGGCTCGCACTCTCTACTTCTTTACTTCTGTACTTTTTATTGCTGAGATCTTTTTAAAAGCACTGGTCATCAAGTCTTGATCTTGGGCAGCCATTATAATCCTTTCTTAATCATAGTGTAGCCATCCTTTTTTTTTTTTTTTGTTAGCAAGTCCACAGAGCTTTTCTGGTCCATATAGTCTTGAACGTAATCATTCACAAAATACTTGACATGTTTATTATTTTGATTCATCGGACTACTTTTCTCATCACGAGCGTGATTTTCACAACGTTTCGGTCGATCTAACCTCCGACCTTCTTCAGGTGTATCTTGTCGAGCTCGGGAATGTTTCTGTCAAACTCAGGTATTTGGACGGAATTTCGAGCGGACAACCCTTTTATTTATTTCACGATTGTAGCGTGCTCTTGTTCCCTCAGCCATGACTGGATATAGGTTCTAAGTAATTCGCAATTGTATTTTTCGGTCGCCCACACTGGGTATTGAAGCGTCAATATCACTTTTTACAGCCGATTTTTCCGAGTATTCTTACCACTACGCCACGAGTTCGATAGAAACATTCCCAAGCTCGACAAGATATAACTAAAGAAATTCGGAGGTAACATCGACTGACACGTTGTGAAAATCACAATCGAGATGAGAACAGTAGTCCGATGAATCCAAATAATACGAATAACCAATCCTCATCTCAAACGTCAGAAACGTCACTTGACATGTTGTTGGTTTGTCCATTCTTCCAGTGTTTGTTTTTATGATAGAAAGTTTTAGTGTATTTTTAATGACTTATAGGCTATTTCCATAATAGACTTGATTTCTGATTCTGTCTCATTTCTCGGCCAAATTTGTTCAAAATGTTTGGCCAGTTTTGTGAGATATCGTCGTGGGCGATTTTATCCAGAAAATACTTGACACACCGTTGGTGGGCTCATTCTTCCAAGTGCTGCAATAGAATAGTCTTTTTTTTACATAGGCATAACCACTTATCAAGGCTCAGAGACCACTCGAGGATAAGGGTTAAGAGTGTACAGTAGTCATTTGGACAATATAATGGGACGGCTAATCAAGAACTTGTTTACGTTGGAATTGAAGACAACCATATTGTAGTCAGTTGGAATACAGGAAAACGGAAGACAATTCCACAGGCGTGCAGTTCTAAGAAAGAAACTTTGTTCATGGAATTTACTTTTAGGTTTAGGCACAGATAAAGAGTGGGGGAAATTATTTACAATGTTTTCATCTTTTCTGGGGAAAGTTTGGCGAGGGGGGACCGTAGGTTGAAGCTCAGTCGAGCACTTGCCATGAAAATAACGATAAAGCAGAGACAAACTCGCTACATCTCTTCTGTGAGATAGAGGTTGCAGGAAGAGAAACGGACATCTCCTACGAGGCTACGAAGCCTATTTTGAACACTATCAAGGCAGAACAAGTCCTTTCTAGAAGCTCCTGCCCATATGTGGCAACAGTACTCCATCATTGGACGTACCTGGCTCTTATATAGATAGAGAATTGCATCAGCAGTGAGATATATACTGGATCAATAGAAGGATCCCACCATTTTTCCAGCGGCTTTGGCAACGGATTTGATGTACGTGTTCCATTTAAGATCAGCAGTAAAGGTCAAGCCCAAAAGCTTGTCAAAACATGAGGTCTCTCCAAGACGAGAGCCATTCATTTCAGTTGATGCCAGATGGGGATTAGAACGTTGATGATATTAAGATAGAAGCTTGGTTTTGGATGCGTTAAAAGTAACCAGCCACTCCTTTCCCCATTGTACCACGTGTTCAAGATCAGAGGAGACAGAATCGGATAGAACTTGGTCGTTTACTGTCTTAGATGTGCTACCATAGATAGTAGTGTCATCAGCATAAATGTCTACAAAGGATGTGATTTGGAAGATCATTAATATAGATCAGGAAAAGCGTTGGGCCCAGGATGGCCCCTGAGGGACTTTTCGTGCATCTTTGGCAACTGAGCTTTCTGCCTTATTTGTAGGACAGTCTTGCCAAAATGTTTAACCAGTTTCGTAATGGAAGCTTTTCTGCTGTCTCTTGTTGGACTATCTAAAGGTAGATATCCGTGTATCTTTTATATGACTTATTTCCAACTGTTCTTTCTGATACGTGTTCCCAGGTATGGCTACTACACTAGATATGCAAATTTATATAGTAACCACAACCAGAACTTTAGAACTGAGTGTCAGGTTGCTCACACTTTCTGCAATTCTGTAATTGCTGAGATCACTCATCTGCTTAAAATGATTTTTTAGCGATAAAAAACTGAGTGTGAAGTTAAGTTTTACGAGGTGCCTACAATAAGTTTCCAGACTACTTTTGTATGCGCACTTTCATTGATAGTCCCCTTTGAAGTAATCTTCTCCGGCTGCAATCCACTTGTTGTACCGCTCTAACAACTTTTGAAAATCCTCGTCACAGCCTATTTCATCTCCTCAGTTTTCTCATAACGACAGCCTCTAAGGTTTTCCTTGAGCTTAAACAAAAGTCACAGGAAGCAAGTTATAGGCTATAAGGAGGGTGGGGAACTGACTATCTTGGTCAAATAGTCTGTGAATAATTGTGTGTACAGTTCCCACACTGACATCAAACTGTGCACTTATTGTCTATAGATACACGACGGTTCTTATCCATGAAATTCTTCATTTGGCCAATTAACTTTGTTATTCTGATAGCCGTACCCCCCACAACTTTCATTATCCCCTAAAGGCTCTTTGCCTTCCTTGAATCTCTTATGCCACTCAAAAACGGATACTTGATTCATGCAAGATGGTCCAAAAGCAGTCTGAAACATTGCATACATTTCTTTGGCATTTTTTTTTCAAGTTTAAAACAAAATTCTATTTCATATCGTTCTTCTAAAGTGTCCTCACGTCCAGATTGCATATTTGAAATTCACCAGCTGTGGAAATGAGGCTTTAGTAGGGTGTATTCTAATCCCTGCTTTAGCTGGTCAGTCATCTCATGAAATGCATAGCAATAAGATACTGAATTTTAAAATGTCTGTGTAAAAAGTCTGGAAACTTATTGAAGGCACCTCGCATTTTTGCTTAAATCTTCATCTTGTTATAATTACACAGGAGTGGCTCATCCGCTTTCCTTCTTTAAGAACTCCCTCGTTTTCTATTCCTTTCTCTCTTTCTGGTTCTTCTTGTCCTCCTTTTTTATTTTCTCGGACAGAGCGAAATAACATGAAAATAATAAATTGCTCAGTCGGCAAATCTTATTAGTCCGTCCAGTCGAATGAAGATCGACTGCCATTAAGGAGTTCGTTAGTTGAACGCTGATTCAAGGCCAGGCTCAATGTGCGGCGCTTCTGATTTAGAAGGTTATATTTCAGTATCTCTATTATAGTAACATCACAGGATAAATATAGAAGTACATAGTATTTTAGCCGGGCGATTTCTCACGGGGATGAAACGCAAAAGCATAGGCGTAGCTAAATTGCTATAAGTACAGTTTCACAACTTATTACAACGCTCTACCCACGAATTATGCACTGTAGAAGTAAATATTGAATCCAGCCATCAATCCAGCGCGGCTGCAGTCGATATTGAACTCACTACACGAGTTTGTAGTGAAATTCAAATCTAGCTGAATACTTGATGTTTCGCTAAGCCTATCAAGGGTATTTTTTTATCATGACGCAATCACAAGACGGGGTGCCTACCACAGCTTAAGAAAATCCCATCTACCCTCGAGAGAAAGATAGACCAGTTTCTCAACCTGGTCTTTTACCTCGCGGTACATACAGCGCCTCGCCTTCCCAAATGGTCACCCATCTGGTACTGGCCATGCTCAACGTTGCTTAACTTCGGTGATTGTGACGTATTGAAAATCGATACATAACCCATTATATCGGTTTTCACATTTTCAGTGGTTACACGAAATAACACACACACACACACACACACACACACATACGTACATACATACTATAAGTAAAGAAAGAAAATGACGATATAAAACTATAGACCAATATATATATTTATTCATTTACTCAGTAAGGGTTATACATCAATTAGGGTTGTAGGGTAAGTAAGAGTTCTATATACCATTGTATTTCGAAGCCTGATGCTTCTCATCAGAAAAAGGAGAGAATATGCGAGTTAACATAATAGGGGTGCGATTTCTAGTTAACCTACACTCCTAATTGACGTATCACCCTTATCGAATAAGTCTATATATTAGTATATATTTTTATATCGTCATTTTCTTTCTTTATTGGTGATCTATATGAGCTACAAAACAATTTGTTGAGCTTTGCATTATCCTGATAAGTCTCTTCTTAAAGAAGCGATCTGATTCGTATTATCTTCTTTTAACCCCCGCTGACTTTCTTTCTTTCTTTCTCTTTCTCTCTCTATTTATAAATATATATATATATATATATATATATATATATATATATATATATATACATATATACATATATATAAATAAATATATATATATGTATATATGTATGTGTGTATAGACACATAAACCATTATATCTCTTTATACATTTGCTGTGGTTACATGAAATAATACACACACACACATACACACACATACACACACACACACATAGAATTAGGTCAATAGGCAAACCCTGTGTTGGTATTAGTCTCTTACTTCATATATATATATATATATATATATATATATATATATATATATATATATATATATATATATAGCTTCATATATATATATATCTTTCATATATACATATATATAGCTTTCATATATATATATATATATATATATATATATATATATATATATATATATATATATATATATATATATATATAGCTTTCATATATACAGGGTGGTCGCAAGAAAAGCGTGAAATTTGTCAAACAACGATTTGTTTTTACAAAAAATAATTTTTACAAAGTTTTTCAAGAAAAAATGTTATATTATACTCATAGATACTCAAAGTCTCGTCCGTAACACTTCACTGCGGCTTCTTAACCTAGAAAACCAAGCTCGTGTGGCGTTTTGAAGGGTAACTTGTGGGATATCATTCCAAACTCTTGCTAAGCACGTTTTCAATTTAGTAATGTGCGATCCTATACTGAAAGAACCCCAACATCTATTAAACTGTAGGATAGAAATAGCGAACAACTGTGTTCACAGGATAAACTTTACTCTAGGATAGGGATACAAAATAATTTTAAAACTACGAATAACAATAGAAAATAAACAAATAAAACAAACATACATATACATAAATTATCATATATGTATATATATACATACATACACACACACACACACACACACACACACACATATATATATATATATATATATATATATATATGGTGAACCTAAGTCAGCTGGGCCTTTGTCCTGTAAGTGTCTTCTCATTGGCTAATTAGGAAGAGTGCGGTAGAAACTAGAAAGCTGATTGGCTAACTAAAAACTCAATAGAAGGTGCGTACATAAAAACGCGAGACAACCAAAAAATCCTCGCATAAGCCTGAATCCTAGGGTAGATGAAACGCGGTATATTCTGTGTAGCTTAATCGCCATATATATTTTATTACTAATTACCTAGCTCTACCTACGTATTGAGCACTGTTGAAGTAAATACTTAAAGTTTACGCATAAATCTATACTTTCGTATATTAGTTTATGTGAGTAAATAAAGTAGTCATATATATATATATATATATATATATATATATATATACAAGGGGCGTGCAATAATTAATGCCCCTGTAAATAAAGTAGTCATATATATATATATATATATATATATATATATATATACAAGGGGCGTGCAATAATTAATGCCCCTGACGCACTTGCAGCTAGCTGAAATTTTGCATGTGCAATGATTTATATCTCTACGGGTTATGTGGCAAATTACAGCTCTGAACTAATTGTGATTTCTGTTTTACAGGTGTTTGAACTGAGTCAGGTGTGAAATGGAGCCTATTGAATGTCGAGCAATGATCCGGTTTTCGTATTTCAAAGGACGCACACCACACGAGACTTTTGATAAAATGAAAGAAACCTATGGTGATAATGCCCCATCATATGACCTTGTAAAACGCTGTCATCGTGAATTCAAACATGGCCGGAAGTCTATAGAAACAGCTCCCAGACTTGGTCGCCTCCTTTCTGCCATTGATAAGGCATCTGTCCGTCCAGCTGAGGCTGCCATTTTGGAAGATCGGCACATTACTATTCGCCAAATAGCCCAAGATGTCAAGATTAGTACAGGGTCTGTGGAATCATTCATCACCATTTGTATATGCTCGAGGATGAATTTGGAGATGTGCCAAGAAGATGAGTCAAAGTTTTTTTGAATGACTGATTACACAGGATGAAACCTGAGTCCATCACTATGATTCAGAGACCAAAGCCCAGTCAATGCAGTGGAAGCACTTGGACTCCAAAGAAGGTAAGGGTGCAGCCCTCCGCTGGTAAGGTCATGCTCACAGTCTTCTGGGACCAGAACGGAGTAGTGATGACAGATTTCCTGGCAAAGGGTATCACAAGTACAGGAGCCTATTATGCTTAACCTTTGAGAAAATAAAGGGAAGCTATCAAAATCAAGAGGCGGGGCAAAATCAGCAAAAGTTACCCTCCTCCTGCAGGACGACGCTCCGGTCCACAACTCGCACGTCGCCAGATCAGTAGCACGGGTGTGTGGTTATGAAATAACCCCATCCTCCCTACTCTCCTGACCTTGCACCCTCTGACTTTCACCTCTTCCCAAGCATGATATTGTTTTTGAAACGAAAGCGTTTCCCAGATGATGTAGCCTGGATTTCTGAAGTCACGTCGTGGTTGGGGGAGCAACCTGGGGTGTTCTACAAAAACGGTCTCCAGGTTGCATCAAACGATGGGAGAAATGCATAACTCTGGATGGTTCCTATGTAGAGAAAGAATAATAACTGTGCTAAGTTTCGTTGCTCTACTGCTATTGAAGTGGGTCAGGAGCATTACTTATTGCACGACCCTGGTATATATATATATATATATATATATATATATATATATATATATATATATACTAGCATTTCAGCCCGGCGCTGCCCGGGTGTTTGGATGTGTATGTTGAGCAAAAAAAAAGTGGTAGTAGGAAGGCAAAATTAAGGCTAAACAATCTAAAGGAGGGGATAACTTTAAAAAATATCGGCGAAAAAACTGACCCCCCCCACTGTAAAAAAGTGCCTAGTTGAAGGGGAATATATTAATGTTTTTAGCCAATTTTTCGATATTTGTTGTATGAAAGGTCGAACTTTAAAACGATACTGATCTTCGTAAAATCCGACATGCAAACATACATACATACATACATACATACATACATACATACATACATACATACATACACACATACTTGACTATTGCATTTTAAAGTTTTATTCAAAACATATAGACTACAATGTATTGTGGACTAAGTCACTGCGGGAAGGTATGGGAAGTTTCTTCTCGGTGCACTACGGCGGGTCCTTTACTAGAGCAGGAAATTAATCGATTTGATTGAAAAATGTGTGGTTTAACCGATTTTGATTACAAAAAAAACTATGGAAGTGTGAAGATTCGTTGATCATCATTCAATCCCGAACGACGTCGGGTCTCTCAGCTGTATATACTATTATATTTAAGGAATTTGTCTTTATGTCAGTTCGTTCTCCATAGATTCGGAAACGGTTAGGAAATTTTAAAAAAATCTCACACGAAGGTACTTAATGAGCTTGTGAGTGTTCTTACGTGGGCGTTGAATCGGAATGCCTCCGATAAGTATCGGAAATCGGTAATTGAAATAATCTGGAATATGGAAGTCCGATTTTGACCAAAGTTAACAGTTTTATACATCCCAAATGAGAATTTTTTATCATCGCACAAGCAGAAAGGCACAGCCTATAAAATAAACTGTAAACTATTTTATACACAGTGGTTTGTTCGAAATTAATGTTTCTGTTTAAAGCACAATTGAACCATGATGCTTGACTTTTATACGCTTACACTTTAATTCCAGTGATAATGTAAAAATAAATTCATAAAATTAACTATAGGTTCTTTGATAAGACAGAGGCGCGTTCGAAATTAATGTTTCTATTTAGAGCACAATTAGACCATTATACTTGACTGTTACATTTTAAACTATAATGCAAGTAGTTATTTTTGAAATAATTTTATAAAATTAACAGCTAGCTCTTTGATACGACAGGTGCGCATTCGAAATGAATGTTGACTTTTGCATTTTAATCTTTAAGTGAAGCCATTATTCACAGATAATTTTATAAAATCAACAAGAGATTATCTACAGTGCAATGTAGACTACAATTTATTGTGGACTGTCACGGCGAAGAGGCATGTGAATCTTCTTTCCGATATACTGTTAGGGGTCCCTGACTAGAAAGGGCAATCAATCGATTTGATTGAAAAATGGACGCTTTCACAGGTTTCGATGACAATAAAAGAGATTTAAGATCGCCGAGTGTGTGTGCATATGTAGTCTATGTATTTGCTACAAAACAAAACGCGCTTTAGTCATTTAAAATAGCCACTAAACTATTAATGAAAATCAGAAATAATTGATTGGACAATGGACGTGAATTCGCTGTAAGTCAATAAAATGGCAATAAAACTAAAAGCTTTAATTGATGTTGTCAATTCAAACCTCACCTGTTTAAAACGTTTAAAATAATTTGCGATTGAGGCATGAGTAGGAATCGTAAATAGTGTATTGGCGGACGGAATTGTGTTAGATATTAGCAGGCAACCCGGCCTGAAAAACCATTCGATGGGTTACACACACACACACACACACACACACACACACACACACACACACACACACACACACACACACACACACACAAATGGATTCCATGTGAAGAATACGGGACTTTCCACCATTGTCTAACGGAATGCATAATTTGACCCAGAAATATATGAGAGGATATCGGTCAAAAGATTGAAACAATTAGACAAAGGAAATATGAAACATTCCAATAGGAAAATAATGTTTTCATAAATAAAATTGTCACGAAAACAAAGTCAGTCAATCGGTCAGAGAGAAAGAGAGAGATAGAGAGAGAAAGCGGGAGAGAGGAATAGTAAGGGAGAAAGTAAGAGAAAGAGATAAAGAGGAAACCGCCTATATCCGCACCACTCTACGCGCCTTTCAGAAACGTCAAATCACCATATGTGAGAGGATATGGGTAGTTTTAGAGCGAGAATTTAGGGTTATTTCTACCATTATCACTGCGTGATCAGCATACCCGAGTGGGCTGTGGGCATTTGTTGGACAATCATCAGGAACCTTTATCAGAAAGAGATCTAGAAGTGAGGCATGTTGATCTTGCTGGTCTGGGAAACGTGTCGGAAATGTAACCAACTGAGATAGGGAATGCGATATAGAAAAGCTATGTGTTGTGCTACCAGCTATGTCTGTGTAATTAGAGAATCCTAGCCAGTTACTGTGGTCGACATTGAAGTCACCAAATACATGATGTACTTGTGCGCTAGTATCGAGGGAGAGTGCTATATCTATGATGTCAGTGACTTCGTGTATTAGGTAACAGTCTTGGGTTGAGGGCGAGCAGTAGAGAAAATACAAATAACTAATATTATGTTGCATATTTAGTCTGAAGCACATAAAGGCCTGGTCGTCTGATTCTAGTTTTATTTCTCTAGTCAGGGGGTGTTATGAATATAGACTTCAAGCCCATGCATATTTCTGTCAGAGTCCTTACGGCAGAGTGGGAGATAACCAGGCATGTTAAAGTGGTTAGAGGGAATGGAGGAGTGAAGGTTAGTTTCACTTAATGCTAAGATATCCGGGGTGTTTACAAGGAGAAATGATTCGACATCATCTAAGTTAGTTATAAGCCCGCGGATATTCGTAAATGCAAGCCTCAAGGGAGAAGGCAAGTTGGTTTTCTTTGAGTTTGGATATATATATATATATATATATATATATATATATATATATATATATATATATATATATATATAAAAGAAAATATTAATGAAGAAATAGAGGGGCGAAAAAAAGAGAAATAGAGAGTGTAAGATGGACTATTAAGACGAAGTCAATAAACCTTTATAAAATAAAGTGTCAGGCCGCGAAAATAGGTCAGAATGCGAACGTAAGTCTGGACATATGCAGGAAAGAAAAGAAAGCAAATAAAAATAACGCATATCAAATAGACATTCACACTTTAATTAATTTAAATCAATGTAAATCAATTTAAATCAAGTCAACTCAAAATATTCTTATCTAATACATACAATACTATTCTTGCTAATTTTGTATGTATTGAATGACAATATGTATTAAATGACAATATTAAACTGAAAATTTAGAACTATAATAATCTGTGTAAGTAATTTCCAAAACTAAATCTAGGCGTATTAATAAAACATGTGATAAATATTATAATACTAATGATAATACTTTACTGAAAAATATCATAATATTAATAAGAATACTTAACTGAAAAAAAACTTTATATATATATATAAAAAATTAAGGTATAATAATAATGATAATTGTAATAATAATAATAATTATAATAATAAAAAATAATAAAACTAATAACAATAATAATCAAAGTAACTACTATAATTGTTAAGTAAAACTAAGAGAATAGGGTAACGGAACTATATAAAAACAGGGTTACTACAGTACTGCAAAGATGCATTATTGAGTATTATGTGTTCATATTTATATGTGTGAATAGGGAAAATACCTTCCAACGGGGGATGCTTACTCTATTTGTGGGTAATAAAAAGGGAGAAGATGTATAAGCTCCTTTATTAAGAAATACTAAAAACTAGCTTGAAATAATATTCGAACAAAATCCTAGAAGTGTAAGTTATGTGCTGGAATTTAAAATATAACCCTAACCCTAACCCTAAACCCTAACCCTAACCCTAACCCAGTGAGTCTCTATATAAAATGAAAATAAGTATATAGGTTAAATGAAATGCTCTAAATCTTTTTTTGTTAATTCAGCATGAACAAAGCTTCTTTCTTAGAACTGCACGCCTGTGGAACTCTGTTCCGTCTGCCCGCTTCCCACCTGACTACAACTTGGATGTGTTCAAGTCCAACGTTAACAAATTCCTAATGAACCGCCCCCTTAAGTAAACACTTCATCAAATCTCCACACTAACGTAATGTACTTGCAATAACCCTTATCCCTGAGTGACTTCCGGGCCTTGATAAGTGGTGATCACTGTGTAAAAAAAAAATGACCTACACCTTCGTTTTTAGTCAAAAAGTGATATGTATTTAGTGTTATGTTTTACCCATTTACAGGTATACAGAAAATCTATGTTGTTTTATTTTAAGTTGGCTATATTTAAATTTTTTCTTGTGTTTGCATCTAGACAATAGTTCGTTCTTGGTATTTATTATAGGTTTAGTGAAGGTGATAATGTTAACTGCTTCGGATATACAAAGATTACAAAATTTTTCCCCTGGGGTGTACGATCTAGTTTTATCCAATATACTCCATTTAATTGATTAGGGAATTTTCTTGTCCTCCAGGCTATTGATTAATGTACTTTAAGATGTACTATTATTATCATTGTTTTGAAACCTTCCATTTCTGAATGAATTCAAGTGGTTTGAATTTCTTACTTTTATTTAGTTTGAGGTTGCACCTATATAAGTGAATGTTTTCAATGTTTTATTATTATTTAGTGGTTTATCCATCCCAGTGTTGGTGAATCTTATATTGGGGAGTTGAGTTGAGTGAGGACCTGAAGATGTATAACGTGGGTGTTTGTTATCTTCTGGTTTTTATTGGGAATTATATTATTAGATTTGCTATTCTGGTTGTTGTTGTTGTTGTTATTGTTATTATTAGAACCCTGACCATAGGCATCCCTATATATACTTGTGTCCTGAATGATTTGATTATATATTATTATATATTCATATTGTATCCATTTGATTGGTTATTTGCATGTTTCGGCAATTGCGTGACTGTGAAAGCGTATACCACGTCTTTGTGCATGCAATCGTTATTAAGAGGGCATTCATTTTTATTTTGGCAGTTACATTTGTTTCTAGCTATTAAATCAACGGGAATATTCTGAACTTGTTTAATTTTCATGTTATTTGTCGAAATTATCGTCTGTGCTAGATGAGGCATGATAGAGTATGATATTTTTATAGAATTTTTGTTTAATATTGTGCTATAATTATGCGGGTATTTAAAGGATTTTTCCACTATTCTAAAGAATTCTTTGGTTAGTTTTTACATTAGAGCTGAATGGAGGATTGAACTAAATGGCCTTTTCACGACTTGCCTTTCTATTCTATCCACAGTATGTTCTCTACAGTGCAATGTAGACTATGATGTGTTATGGACAAAGTCACCGCAGAAAAGCATACGAAGCTTCCTCCCAGTGCACCGCGACCGCAATGAATCCTGAACAATAACAGGTAATCAAGCGATTTGATTGAAGAATCAGCGATTTCACCGATTTTGAATGACAATAAGAGTATTCAATCCCGGGCAACGTCGGACCTCCCTGCTAGTATATATATATATTATCTGTAGCCTAAATCTCTATCGCATACTTCAGATTGCAATTACGTGACATTTGATCAGATTAGAAATTATTCATTCCCCCCCCCCTCTCTCTCTCTCTCTCTCTCTCTCTCTCTCTCTATATATATATATATATATATATATATATATATATATATATATATATATATATATATAAGGGGGAAAAAGATATTATCTCATCTGTACACGTGTTAAAAAATATGGAACACATTAAAGTGCTTCAATCTATAAGAAGAAAGACAGAAACATATTTATAAAAGATACTTGATTAAATTAACAGATATCGTAATTAAAATTACAGTTAAAGTTAAACCCGCCCACGGTTGATAGGTCAGTCACGAATTAATTTGAAATAGCGTTTACGCTTAATTTATAAATAAAATTTTCGTTAGTCTTTCGCGTTGAAGTTTAAAATAACATTTTCATTGGTCTGTCACACTAAACGTTGAAATTGCATGTTCATTGGTCGGTTAAGTTGTAAATGGAGTTTTCATTGGTTTGCCATTGTCATTGTTTGAAATAGAATTTTCATTGGTCGGTGAAGCTTAAGTTTGAAATTAGATTTTCATTGGTCTGTCATGTTAAAGTTTGAAATAGCATTTTCATTGGTTGGTGAAGCTTAAGTTTGAAATAATACTTTCATTGGTCTGTCGCGTTAACATTTGAAATAGAATTTTCATTGGTCGGTGAAGCTTAAGTTTGAAATTAGATTTTCATTGGTTTGTCATGTTAAAGTTTGAAATAGCATTTTCATTGGTTGGTGAAGCTTAAGTTTGAAATAATACTTTCATTGGTCTGTCGCGTTAACATTTGAAATAGAATTTTCATTGGTCGGTGAAGCTTAAGTTTGAAATTAGATTTTCATTGGTCTGTCATGTTAAAGTTTGAAATAGCATATTTGTCCGTTTGTCACGATTAAGTTTGAAAGGAAATTCCATTAGTCTTTTTTGTTTTACAGCGACGCATCTTCAATCTCGCTCGTTGAACATTGTGTCATTTTCGGACATGATAGAGAACCCCTATCACGCTTGGAATAGGTACACAACTAACCAACTAGAAAGGACCTGCAAAACAAACAAAAAACAAAAAGAAAAAAAACAAAAAACAAAACTGTTTTCATCAAACGGAAAAGGAATCATGTCGTCTTAGCTATGGTTACAATTTTAGAGTTTCACCCTGTAATATTTAATTAATCGTTCACGTTCTAATTAAAGCGTAATCGACTAATGAAATGCTAATTATCGTTGGTCTGCCAGGTTTCAATTTAAAATATTTTTGTTCAATTGCCACAATTATATACGGCACAATCACGTTGACACACTGGTTCCCGTCAGATCACCGAATTTAAGCAACGCTGAGCCTGGCCAGTTCCAGATGAGTGACCATTACGGAAAACTAGGCGCTGTATGTAGAGCCGTAGAAATTTCCAGGTTGGTATATGGGGGTACGTATAACGCACA
Source organism: Euprymna scolopes (assembly GCF_053919585.1). Lineage (NCBI taxonomy): Eukaryota > Metazoa > Mollusca > Cephalopoda > Sepiida > Sepiolidae > Euprymna > Euprymna scolopes. The sequence continues at coordinate 107,105,620 of NC_136503.1, forward strand.
GGTAGAAATACAACCCCGAATCAAGACGGAAAGCAACGGGTAATTACCTTCTTTATTTCCCTTCTCAAGATTATCATGGCTCCACAATTTGGGGAGCCGTGGTCGCCGAAGCTGTTAAAACGGCAAATTTAAACTTGAATTTTCGTTGGTCTGTCACGCTTATTTCGGAAATAGCAGTTTTGTGGATCAGTTTATAATATCATTTTCGTCCGTTTGTCACACTTAAGTCAGAAATTTTCGTTGGTCTGTCACGCCAAAACTCGTCAATAGCATTTCCATCACTAACCGCACAAATTGAATGGACGCATCTATTTTAGATCCACCCACTTCTTATGATACCACCCCCCTCTGGCCTGTTCATTTGTCTCGTTTAATCTTGAAACGACATTTCAGAATCGCCCATACTTCTTCATAAGAGGCTCTGTCGCACTTTTGTTAGGACCAATATTTACATCGCTAATCGCAGCTCAGATCGAATGGATGCTGGATTATTTGTTCGCTTTTATTGATTGGTGTGGGGAGTGCGTTTCTTGTGAAGATAATATTTATCATTCGTACGAGATGATTTGAATCGTCACATTTATATCCCGGGGCTTCGACCGTCTTCTTTTTATTAATAGTTTAATTACATTTTTCCAACATTAGAAAGATTTAATTAATACGATTCTTTGATTTCGCCGTTGATGACGAAAAATTATTCTAAAGATTACATACGGCTCTAACGCATTCTTATTCAAGATATTAAAAAAAGCCGTGTTCCCGGGGGGGGGGTATTCGAACGAACGATTAACTTCAGAATAAATAGATAAAGAAATGTTTAATGAGTAAAATTATTTTGGGAGTGAAGTAAGTTACAAAAGATATAAAACACAAAGCATAGATGCTGTTGATAAAGAGACGAAATACTGTACTACACAATATTAAATACAGTACAATAAAGAGTTAATATATATAATTATAAACCTCAAATGATCTTGTAACGATGTATGTAACCCACTTTGCGGTTTACCACATCCGGTTGCGCATGCGCACATGACATGCGCACTGAAATAGTAACGTTATTATTTCGATATTATTATTTAACATGGGAAGAATGGGGTTTAAAATAACTTAAACGTAATACAGAAATGAACGATGTAAAAAAACACAGATATATCAAAATTTGAATTTTACTATAATAAGTATTATGGTATCTGTTCAGTGCACATTTACCTATAAGTATGGCCAACCACTTATAATTCAGTAATTGTAATTTTTTTTTAAATAATCAATTATAATAAACAGAACGACTCATAGAAATCTATCTATATTATTTTTTCATTTTAATATACTTTTATAGAAATGTTTCTGTTTTATTCAAAAAACTATTTTCTTTACGTCACAAGTGTCACGTTCATACATGAATTCCATCGCTAATATAACATACTGACCCAACGGGTCACGAGCAGTCTAGTTATAATATAAATATAACAAGCCGCATTACTAATTGTGCAAGGCCTAGTTGGAGCACTGTAGAGATGTCTTCGCTTTGAAGAATAAGACAAATGAATCGTAGAGATGACGAAACGCGTGCTTGTGGATATATGCATTGAGGCACTTGCTTGTCTCGCCACACTGAAGAGTTGTGATACAACGAAACACTCGATCTGTGGATGACTATCTGATCTCCCTTATAGAGCAAACCTCTTTAATTGCTACCACTGTTAAGGCATTGCTCATTTGATAAAAAAAAAATATTCGATCTCTCCGCTAATTGACAACGTTTACATTGGGCGTAGCCGCACTGAATAAAATGTAATAAAATGAAACAGTTTCACTGTAGATAAATTCGCACACGCACACACACGCACACACATACGCTTATACACATACACATACACATAATCACATCTATAATATAAATCTCACCTGTCTGTTTAAATGTATGTATGTATGTATGTATGTATGTATGTATGTATGTATGTATTGATGTATGTATGTTTGTATGCCTCTCAAAAACTATCGACAGAGGCAACAGATTTTCACGAGATCGGTATCATTTTGAAGCTCGACCCTTCGGACGACAAGTATCGAAAAATTGGCTACAAACATTAATTCCTTCACCCTCAACTGCGCGCTTTTCTACATGGGAGGGTCGCTTTTTTCGTTGATATTTTCGAAAGTCATCGCCCCTTTTCGATTGTCTAGCCTTAATTTAAACTTATATCACTATTTAAGCAATAAATTCTTAAATCGAATATATGCCTCTATATGTTATGTTTTCAGAATTTTAAATTAAGCCACGAAACTTATATATATATATATATATATATATATATATATATATATATATATATATATATATTGTTTTAAAAATATAATTATCCACTGACACGTGTTTCATCGTCTACGAGCCCCTGAATTATATTTATCGAGGTGTCTTTAATAGTTTTCCAGATGGTTTAGTACAAACATTGAGAATTAGGTATACATCTTATGATTTTACGTTTAAATAAACAGCTCCAGCAGGAATTGGAACACACATTACTAAAGTCTGATTGTCATAACTGTTGAATTTCAGTAATGTAATCTGGAGAATTTAGGAGAAGGATATGTAATGAAATTCTGTTTTAAACTTGTAAAAATGCCACAGAAACGTATGGAATGCTTCAGACTGCTTTTGGACCATCTTGCATGAAGTGAACATCAGTTTTTGAGCGACATAAGTGATTCAAGAAAGGATCAGGGTCTGTAAGGGATGATGAGAGGTGTGGGTGGAGTAACAAAGTCTGAACACCAGAGTTGATTAGCCAATTAAAGAATTTCATGGATAAGGTCGATCATGTTTCTATAGAGACATTAAATGCACAGTTTGATGTCAGTGTTGGAACTGTCACAAAATTATTCGAGAAGAATTGAAGATGTGGAAGATTTGCGGGAATAAACCAGCCCACAATTTTTGGCTTGTTACTGGCTCTTTGACAAAGATTGGCATCCAAACAGTTTCTCACACACCTTAGAGTCCAAATATTGCTCTCTGTGATATTTGGTTATCACCTAAGCTCAAGAAAAACTTTAGAGGTATCGTTATGAGACAATTGAACCAGATGAACGAGGCTGTGGCAGGGGTCAATGACACATTCACACTAGAGAACTTCTGGAAGGTAAAACAAGTTCATTGCAGCCGGAGGAGATTACACCGAAGGGGACTAGAAATTCATGTGTGCATTATCAATAAAAGTGCCCATACATTAAAAGTCTGGAACATATTGAAGGCACCTCGTACACACACACACACACACACACACACACACACACACACACACACACATACACACACACACACACACACACACACACACACATACACACGCGCGCGCGCACGCACACACACATATACATACATACATATATATACATATATATACATACATACACACACACACGCATATATATATATATATATATACATATATATATATAAGAGAAAGAAAATTAAAACCGTAAATTGAACTTTACAATCAAAATTTACTGTTCGACTGAATACTCTAAAAACCATTTACAAAGTCCTTATTCCGCGGAGTTTCAAAGAATGATGTTCTACTTATTCTTCTTATTACAGGACATAAAGAAATAAGCAAATTATAT
>NC_136503.1:107111746-107119246 GCF_053919585.1 Euprymna scolopes
GTACGCTTGTTGACAGTTGTTACATGGGATGGAATATATACCGGCGTCGGATGTGAGGGTTTTGGGAGAGTACTTGGTAGTTTTTAATGTCACGCTGGCCTAATGGTTATCGTACTTGATCAACTATCTTTAGGTTTTGGTTTCTATCGCAGCTCGTGTACTTCTTTTTTACTTAGAAAAAGTGAACTATTTTGAAAAAGCATAATACTCGCATGCATATATCTTGCTTTCTGTGTGAATAAATAAAATATTTTTGCATATTTTACGACTGGGCAAGGCCGGTCTGCGTATATATATATATATATATATATATATATATATATATATATATATATATATGTGTATGTCACTTTGTGTGTGTGTATGTGTGTGTGTGTGTTCCTTCCTCATGGGTTCCAAAAGGCTGATTTGCAAATTCCATACAAAGGTAATTTATATGTCTGGCAGTGTTCTTAGATATGTTTTGTACAGAAATTCACCCGATAAGTATCGGAAATCGAAAACATCCTATCCTAAAAACATTTTTTTTTTTCTTACAGATAAAAAAGAAGACTTTTTTACAAGGGAATTATTATACGTTACACGAGCAAGACAGATAATAAAATCTTAGCAAATTATTTCTTTTTAAACAAAAAACAACAGAATTATTGACATCTGGCGGTATAGCTCAGTGGGAACGCATTCGACTACGGATCGAGCGACCCTCTGTTCAAGATGGAGTGTACTCCATCATATTACTTTAATTTTTTTCTTATTAGTTCAATTTACGATTAAAGAAGAGATACTATTTTAAAATTGCCGCAAACCATTTTTTTTCTTTTGCGCATTTTAAAACTAAACATTAATCGGAAGTGACTTTTCCAGGGCATTCATCTTCAAACCCAAATATCAGATATTTATTATTATTTTTTCTTTAATGATTTTTGCGAATTAGTTTACCGGACAAATTATTCCTCGCGGTATATATTACTTAATAGAGCATTGATTCTATAATAATACGTACGCAATTTGCATAAATCAAAATATCATGTTTAAGCGTATTGTACGACCAGGCGTATAGCTAGCACACACACACACACACACACACACACACACACACACACACACACACACATATATATATATTATTTTTTTTATAATACAAAGCTGAATGTGTGTGTGTGTGTGTGTCTGGTCACGAATAGTCTCCTATATGGTTAACACTTTTAAAAAAAACTGATTACATATAATGATAGAAGATGTATCGAGACACAGGAATGGGTATGTTTGATCTGGCAGAACGGTGGTTTATTAAAATTTTGGGGTCTGCGTTCACGCCTGGTCCACAAAGTATGGAAATAAAAAAATAAAAAATAAAAAAAACGTTTACAAGTGTTTTTTATATAGATGTACATAAGAATACTTTGGTAAGTATATTTTAACTTAAATAAGGATGGTATAATAAAATTGTGGGGTCTGCTTCCGCGCCTCACTCCCAGAGAATGGAAATAGGCACAAACTTTAATAAAGACTTTTCATATCTATCTGCGTAAGTATACTTTGATAATTATGTTTCAGTTTGAAGAAATATGGTATAATAAAATTATGGGGTGTTCGTTCGCACCTGACCTCCATAGAATGGAAATATGTCACAAAGTTTAACAAGGTTTTTTTAATATAGATCCACAGAATATTGTGATAAGTGTTTCAGTGTGATCAGGTATGGTATAATAAATTATGGGGTTTATCTATTTTATTTTTACTTTCATCATATTTTGCTTTGGTTTTGATACCCCCAAATTTAACCCAAATTTACAACTCTTCCTTTTCATAACCTATCATACTTTCATAAATCAGAGTCCATTTTCTGTAGGCTGTTTTTGAACCCAGTCAACGACGGATACTTTTACTAGTATATATATATATATATATATATATATATATATATATATATATGTGTGTGTGTGTGTGTGTGTGCTGTGCGCAAGAACATTTCAGTGTCTTCTTTGCGTTAATAGGTTTGAAATTGGAAATTCTCCCGTTGGACAGGAATAGAGAGAAAGTCAATAATAGTCACGACCGAAGCCAAGAAAGAAAATGGAAACGAAATGTACAAAAAAAAAAAAAAAAAAAAAAAAAAAAAGAATGAAAAAGGAAGACATTCGAGATGAACGAACCACTGTCATGACCGGCATGTACAAACGTCATTCACGCATGCGTATCTAACGGATTCAATAAAAGCCGGTTTCGTTTGTTACAAATGGTTGTCAGTTAAAATATCCCAAGTGGCCATCGAGAGGGAATTTTGATTCCGATTTATCTCGTATATTTTGGTGACCGGAAAGCAAGCAATAAACACTCAAATTCATAGTTTTTTTTTCGTCTGTTTTTGTTTAACTCCCCACAGAGCGATAGAACCAGATACCTACCATATTGGTAGATATTCATTTTAGAAAATAACTAATCTCCCGAGGCACACATATCTCGACTATTATATAAAATGAACATAGTCTCTCTGTGTGTCTGTGCGTGTGTGTGAGAGTGCGCGTGTGTGTGTATGTATGTGTTAGTTCGTTTCCTGTGTACGGCTGGGTCGATTGTTATGAAATTAAAAAAAAATGTGTTATATGTATCTGCAGTGTTCTTAGATAGGTTTTGTATCAGAATGTCTTCGCTAAGTATCGATAATCGATAATCGATAATCCATTAAATCCGATGAAAGAAGGAACAGACGATTTTGACAAAAGCTAAGACCTTATACAGTTTAACATCTCAAGTGAATTTGAGAAGTTTTATTACCACACAAGCAGAAAAGTCTACCATACAAGCAGAAACGTCTAGCATATAAAATCAAGAGTAGGTTCTTTGATATGACAGGGTGTGTGTTCGAAATGAATGTTTTTATTTAAAGCACAATCGAACCATGATACTTGACTTTTTCATTTTTAACTTAAATTCAAGCCATTATCACAGCACAAGCAAACATGCCAGGTAGATAAAATCAAGTATAAGTTCTTTGATATGACAGGGGCGCGTTTAAATGAATGTTTCTGTTTAAAACACAATTGAACTACGATATTTTACTTTGCATTTTAAACTTAAATTCAAGCCATTGTATGTAAATATAATTTTATAGAATCAACAGTAAGTTCTTTACAGTGCAATGTAGACTACAATGTATTTTCAACTGTATGGTTTTCAACTGGGGTAGGCAATCGAACGATTAGATAGAAAAAATGGGCGATTTCACCGATTTGATGACAATAAAAATATGAGAGTTTGAAACATTCGTTGAATCATTATTGCATCCTGGACAACGCCGGGTCTTACTGCTAAGCTTATATATATATATATGATGATTGCAACGTCTTGTAAGACGAGTGCCACTCCCTCAGACATTTAAAATCCATGAGCCCAAATACCTGAGGGAGTATCTATACAAAGATGATGTTACAGAGTCTTAGCTTTGTACGACAGCTAAGTCTCTCTCTCGGTTCAAAATGTTGAGATCCAACAACAAGCAAGAGCAAGATAGCCAGCAACAAATTAAACTGCATACCAGCTTAATGCGGGTAATGGTCTTCCGCTTTATGTTTTTTTAAATCAGAGATTTGCTTCTCCTAGAAAGGTTGCCTTCACCACGGCTTACGGGAGCCCTCTCCACCCCAACACACATACACACACACACACACACACACACACACACACACACACACACACACACACACACACACAAATATACACGGTGCTAGTTGGCCGTTGACCCAGAAAAAGAGTTCATTGCCCTTTGGAAGGTCTTGTTTTTAATCCTTCAGGGAGACTAGCCGCCCTCCTCACCAAACAAGTCTGGTGGGGGAACCAGTTTAGTCGCCGGTGACCCGACCATGAGGCAGGTAGTACTGGGTTACATGGTACCAGTAGCATATGACATGACCTGACACCTGATATATATATATATATATATATATATATATATATATATATATATATATATATATATATATATATACATAGATATTGGTGTCGTTATAGTATGTGGTCTTCCTTTTTGAATTTTTGGCTCACCAGTTTGAATATGTCCTAATTTATAGTTATAGATATAAGAATAGACAGTTTATTCAGATTAAGTATATACTTGTAGAGAAACCGGATGTTTAAGAAACTTTTTTTGTATGAAAAATGTGATTTCACGTAAATCAGTTAATAAAATCGTATACCGTTTGTATTATTAATGATGGGGGACATGTAGAAACTTAACCAATCTGTTAATAAAGCCTAAATATATAGATTTACGCTTGTCTATTCTTTTGTACAATTTTTTTTATCGCAAATGCAAATAAAGGACTTCTAAGCTTTCCTTTTCTATGTTTTAATTGTCGTTACGTGCGTGCGTGTTTTCATAATAAACGTATATCGCCATGTAACAGCGAGTGATTTTCTTATTTGTTAGGACGATAGAAAACTATAATGCAAAGGGAGTAATTCTTTCATTCTTTGGGCAAAGTGGCCTCCCCTTGACCGAGTCCTAAATTTTTAATTCTCGCGACTTCTCGCGAGATCAACGACCAGAAGTATAGAGGGGGAGGGAAAACACAGTGACTTTCAAAATGGAGAAATAGCATCATTCCCGTCCGTTTCAGTTATCATACTTCGACTTCTAACCTTTCATCCATTATGTTTGAATTGTCGTTACGTGTGTGTGTGTGTCTATGTGTGTGTGTATCGCCATAATAAACGTATATCATTATGTAACAGCGAGTGATTTTCTTATTTGTTCATAATTGTTCCATTCTTTCACCATGTGCTGAAAACATACCCCTGTGAAGGCTGGACAGCATGCGGTAAGATATTGTATTTTATATTGATCCTAACGCATCCCACTATATAACAGCAAGTAAGGTCGATTTTTTTAACGCACACTGACTTTATGGACACCATTTTCTGTAACATAAATGGCAAAAATCTGTTTAAATGTCTGTCTGTATGTATGTATGTATGTATGTATGTATGTATGCATGCATTTTGTGTCAGGTCATGTCATATGCTACTGGTACCATGTAACCCAGTACTACCTGCCTCATGGTCGGGTCACCGGCGACTAAACTGGTTCCCCCACCAGACTTGTTTGGTGAGGAGGGCGGCTAGTCTCCCTGAAGGATTAAAAACAAGACCTTCCAAAGGGCGAATGAACTTTTTTCTGGGTCAACGGCCAACTAGCACCGTGTATATTTGTGTGTGTGCATATGTGTATTGGGGTGGAGAGGGCTCCCGTAAGCCGTGGTGAAGGCAACCTTTCTAGGAGAAGCAAATCTCTGATTTAAAAAACCATAAAGCGGAAGACCATTACCCGCATTAAGCTGGTCTGCAGTTTAATTTGTTGCTGGCTATCTTGCTCTTGCTTGTTGCTGGATCTCAACATTTTGAATCGAGAGAGAGACTTAGCTGTCGTACAAAGCTAAGACTCTGTAACATCATCTTTGTATAGATACTCCCTCAGGCATTTGGGCTCATGGATTTTAAATGTCTGAGGGAGTGGCACTCGTCTGACAAGACGTTGCAATCATCATGCATGCATGTATCTATGTTTGTATATCTGCCTAAAACTTTCGACAGATGTTACGGATTTTCGCTAGATTGGTATTATTTTGAAGCTCGACACTTCAGACGACAAATATTGAAAAATTGGCCCAAAGTATTAATTACTTCACTCTCAACTGAGCACTTTTCTACAGGGGGGGGGGGGGCTTTTTCGCCGATTTTTCGAAAGTCATCTACTCTTTTCGATTTTCTATGCTTAATTTAAAGGTATGTTACTTCCGTTTTGGCGATGGGAGCAATTCAAAGACGTCAGTTTTTTTTTCACGTTCTTTGCCTCCTTCACGATAAAGGTTCGAGCCTGCCTACCTACTACCACTTTTTTTCTTTTTTCTCAACACACACCTCCAAACACCTGGGGAACGCCGGGCCACAGGCAAGTATATAAATAAAGAAATTTAATTAAAAAAAGATGAAAAAAAAATAGTTTAGTCATAAAATGCAATTTTTAAAATTTTTCATTTATTTATTTATTTATTTGGTCCCCGACAAAAGGAGGGTGGACCTGTCAATTCACCCTCGTCCATTTGTCTGTTCGTCCGTTCGTCTTTCGGCACTTTTCTCAATAACTACGCCTTGGAATTTTGCACAAACATTAAACATGATATGAGTAAAAAAAGAAACAGAAGGGATTTTCCGGAAAAACTCCGGTTGTCCCTCCCTAGGGGTGCCTTTCGGGTTAAAATAGCTAAAATTGACACTTTTGTGCTTACTTAAAAAAATGATACCTTGAATTTTTTATGAACCTTTCTGAAAAGTTGTAATTAACTGATTTCTATATAAATTGTTTGTCTATACTTCGCGATAACTCTTCGGTGTGCCCCAGGGGTTCTTTTAGGGCTAATACAAATACCCCATTTTTGGGGACTATTTTTTACCATATTTGTCCAAATTTTCTGTGTATGTCTATTTAGCAGTTTTGCACGGTGCTGGACTCAAATTTAAATATGTTAAGGCCTTCGGTACTTTTGGGGCTAAATGGGGTGGGGTGGGGGCAAATGATGGACTTAGTTATTTTTTTATGTACACTCACTGGAGACCATGCCTGTTTCATTTGTTTATTATTATTTTGTGAAAAGTCAGAAAGCCGCTAGCAATATTAAAATTAAAATTACACCTATAATATATATTTTTAATAGTTAAACAGTTTTGTTTTATTTACAATTTTGAATGCTCCAAATTATTTTTCATTCAATTCATTTTAATTATCTAATATGGTTTTATGATTTATTTAAATAAATTCCGTTTATTTTTATGAGATGCGTTGAGTGGCAGTTGATAAATAAAACGTCTAGCTTTATCTTTACGATTATATAAAAGGAACGTTAAATGTTTGTGCGTGTGAGTTCGTTCCCTATGGACTCGAAAACAACTAGGCCGATTTTTATGAAATTTTACACGAAGGTACTTTATGTACTTGACAGTGTTCTTAGATAGGTTTTATATCGGAATATCTTCGATAAATCTCGATAATCCGATGAAAGTAAGAGCAGGCGATTTTGACCGAAGTTAACACCTTATACAGACTAACAGGTTAAATGCATTTGATCAGTGTTATTACCACAAACCGAGATGCATTGAGTGGCAGTTGTTAAATAAATCTCTATCTCTACAATTATATAAAAGGAACTTTGCATGTTTGAGTGCGTGAGTTCGTTCCCTATAGACTCGAAAACGGTTTGGCCGATTTTTATGAAATTTCGCACAAATGTACTTCATGCATCTGTCAGTGTTCTTAGATAGGCTTTGTATCAGGCTTGCAGCACTGATGGAATTGAATAACAAAATTTGACCAGCACAACGAGTGGGACAATCCGGATCTGTACAGTGACGCGCACGTACATGTTCACACTACGCGTATAATGCGCGTGTGATAGTACACCGTTATTTCTATATGTGTGTTTCTGTTCGTTCTCTATGAACTCG
>NC_136503.1:107121746-107144246 GCF_053919585.1 Euprymna scolopes
TTTTGAAGCTATAAATACCGCTAAAATGCAGCATAATCACGTTGATACACCGGTTTTCGCTAGATCACCGAAGTTAAGCAACGTTGAGCCTGCCTAGTACCAGATGGGTGACCATTTGGAAATTCTAGGCGTTGTATTTGCTCTCCGCTTATCAGTCGTCCTCTACCTAAACTTGCGACTGGTATGCAACAATGTCGACTCAGGAGAGGCGTGGTTGGAGACTGTGCAACTCTTGCCACACAAATTCACCGCGCAGGCACCCTTACAGTGGGCATCCATAGTTTGTCAAGACTGAAGGGAGCCACCGCTAAAAACACCAATAATAACTTTAAATTTTAAAACGATCAAAATCTGTGCGGGAGAATACCAGACTGCTAATGATGGTGTCATGAGTTCAATCCTAACCCATGCTGAAAGTTAGGAATATACCTTTTATACGCATAATAATATTTTACTAGCAGGACCTGTGGAAATCCCACAGCAGCATATTGCTGCTGGGCATTCTGTGGCCGTTCAGCATTTATGAAGACACCATCATATTAGTGTAGTCCTTTTGTTAAAACTGTAAAAATATTTATCCAAACAAATCTATATATTAAGACAGTAGCGTGTAGAATAATAAAAAAGGATAGAACAATAAAAAAGGGGCGAGTTATTTATTTTTCCCTATTCAATAATGTAAGCATGGCCGTTAAAAAACAATATAAAGTGTTAATTCTAAAAATAAAAAAGTAGATGAGTTCAGTTCCATTATTTATAATCGAAAACGAAACCAAAACGTATGAAGAATTCATGGCAAAATTATTTATTACAAGAAATGGAAGGACACAACAATTATTAAACAACAGTCACTCGAAAGAAAAAAGACGTAAGCGTGACAAACGCGGTCGTGTTAATGTATAGATTAACGAAAACATTAGCATCGGTCGGTCGGTCGGTCGGTCTCTCTCTCTCACTCTCACTCTATCTCTCACCCTCTCCCTCTCACACCCACAAACAATAAAAAATGTAAGCAAATTAAACAACGAAAAAAAACAACAACAAATAACTGCTGTAGATATGATTACAAAAAATAAAACTACAGGAACGCATCATTTTTTCCCAAACACACACACACATAGATGAGCGTAAGTACACACACACACACACACACACACACACACACACACACACACACACACACACACACACACACACACACAAACACACACACAGACACACACAAATACATACAAACACACACACATACATACATACTCGCTATCGTATTAATATATAGATTAACGAAAACACCAGTATCGTCGGTCGGTAGATCGATCGGTCTCTCTCTTTCTGTTTCTCTCTCTCTCTCTCTCTCTCTCTCTCTCTCTCCCTCTCTCTCTCAAACAATAAAAAATGTAAAAAAATAAACAATAAAAAAATAACTGCTGTAATGCATCAATTTTTGTCCCAAATATTTTAAATTAGAAAAACCGCGCCCGCCGGCTGAGAGATTTGTGTTATCGTTTTTTACTACTGAATAACTTAAAATCATTTATTTCTTAACTTTTGCCTTAACTAGAAAGATTAAACCATAAATTTTATAGAATTAAAACAATTATAGCGGTGAGAACACGCTAATCGATTGCCGCCTGGAGCGTTAGTAAATGTGTATTTCAGAAGTAATGTGTTTTTCGGAATTAAATCTCAACCAATGCAATTTGCCCGAAAGCGTGACACACAAAAGAACACACACGCTATCCTATGCATATATAGATAATAAGTTTAATAAATAAATTAATAAATAAATAAAAAACGTTCCATAAAAAAAACAATGGGGGGCTCATTCGCATAAGTAATTAAAAAGGATTATAGCTCTTCAATAAATAATATCGTTTCGAACCTGTTAATGTCGCTAAAAATAACAAATTTTATATATAAAGGGTTTATGTCTGTCTGTTTGTCTGTCTGTCTGTCTCCATATTTTCAAACTCTGTCTCCACCGAAACTAAAAATCGCAGAGCGGCGTTAGGGACCTTTCTTTTATGAGTCTTTACGGCTGGAGGGATTTTTATGAAATTTCACACGAATACACTTCATGTATCTGGCTGTGTTCTTGCGTAGGTTTAGTATTGGAATATCTTCGATAAGTATCGATAATAGAAAAATCCGCTGGGAATAAAGTGATAAACAAATTACCATTAGCATATTAAGCGATGCTCTTTGTGTAAACGAAATGAGCTTAGGTACTTGGACAATAATATAAATAATAATAATAATAATAATAATAATAATAATAATAATAATAATGATAATAATAATAAAAGTAATAAAAATTTAAATAATAATAATAAAACAATAATAATAATAAGAAGAATAACAATAACAATAACAATGATAATAATAAAAATGATTATAATAACAATAATAATAATAAAAATAACAATAATAATAACAATAATAATAATAATAATAAAATAATAATAAAACAATAACAATAATAATAACAATAACAATAACAATAATAATAGCAATAACAATAATAATTATAAAAATCATAATAATAATAATAATAATAATAATAAAATAATAATATTATTAATAATAATAATAACAATAATAATAATAACTATAATAATAATAATAATAATAACAATAATAATGATAACAACAATAATAACAATAACAATAATAATAACAATAATAATAATAATAATAATAATAATAATAAAATAATGATAATAACAATAATAATAACAATAATACTAATTACAATAATAATAATGATAATGATAATAATTATAATAATGATAATAATAATAATAATAATAATAATAATAATAATAATAATAATAATAATGCGGAAATTAGAGAATGAACCAAACCTCAACTTACAAAAAATTAACGGAAACTGACAGAAAAAAAAATTATTAAAAAAAATGATTCTATATCTAAGCTGGAGTCTTGCAGATAAAATAAAAATAGACAGATAATGTAAAAACACGGAAAAAATAAAACACAAGTTAGGAAAAAGGACACACATAGCTACGAAAGAATTTAAAGAAAGAAACATCCCATCTTCGTGTAATGGATGCAGCATTGGATTAAGGACTTTCCATATTTATTAAGAAAATGTTTAATATGTAAAAAAAAAAAAAAAAAAAAAAAAATAGGAAACAAAGGTACTCACTGCAGAAATAAAATGAAATACAAAACCCGAGTATGTTTGGCGGAAGATGAAAATAACGAACAAAGGTTGCGAAAATATGTGACTATAAAAATCTAATATATACAACGCTATATGTCTGTCTGTCGGTCTATCTCCATATTATCAAACTTTATCTCCTCCGAAAATAAAAGTCGTAAAACGGTGCTAGGGGCATCAAATGATTGGATTGTTTACGGAACGTTCTTTTATGGATCTTTAGCTGGTTAAAAGAGTCTTAAGGGGTTAAAAATAGGTAAAAATTAAAAACATCGTTATACATTTTGTACATTTAACTTAGTTAATTCTTAATCAGTTCATATGCGTGTCACATTGGTATAGTGGTAACGTTACAAGCTTTGAATGGTACAGTTTTGCTTTCGGTTTCTATTTTAGCTGACGGCACCCAAATAATTTTTCATTTACTTTTGAAATCACGACTCTATAATAATAATAATAATAATAATAATAATAATAATAATAATAATAATAATATACGAAATCTAGACAAATTAAAATATCATATTGAAGCGTATTTTATGATCGGGAAAAAAACGAACGTTACCCTCTAACTAGTTCATGATAAAGAAATAAAAATGCAACTGGTTCGGGTTCAAACATTTCGATAATAAATTCAAATACCTGGGAGAAATTGAATGAACCCACAATGCTGAAAATATGCAAAAAAGAAAAGGTCGTTAACGGTACACAAATTAACTTCAAAGGTGAATTTTTCTCAAACTTCACATTAGGAAAGGCAAAAAAAAAAAAAAAAATTAAAAGGCTATGTATTAAGGAATACCATAAACTACTGGGATCGGACTAGATTCAGGAATCTAAATTATGGAACCAGCCAAACAATACTTTTTGCAAAACGACAATAAAATATACAACAGACGTCATGTCTTGAAAAAAAAAAATAAAAAGAAAACTTTTCTTGTTTTAGGCCACGAAAAGTCAATCAGAAGGCGCAAACAATATACTGTCTAGATTGAACAAAAGTAGCTCCCACCTAACGAGAACAGCACCTAAGCACAAACCAAGAAACTAAAATCGGGCAGGGTATTTTATCGCTAATCCTGAAGTGATGACACCTTCGCCAACCAACCCAGTCGTAAATATTTATGCGGCTGCCGGCAATAATTTTTAAACCGGATATGAAAACTTCAGCAACACTGCAACTCTATCTGTCCAGTATTGGAACATTATTTACCGATATAATAGTACTCAAACTGTTTTTCCACAACATAGAAGAACTGCCGGACCGTCTTACCGAGAGAGCAGGACAATGAACGCGATAACGTGACGTCATTACCAGATCAAAATGTAGGTAAAGGCACGAAGGTGCCTCAAGTTTCCGGTGTTCAACCACGTGGCCATAAAAACTATTTTTCGTTGCCTTATATTGTGGATGTTGTAATCATATGTTTTTTATTCTCCTAAAGAGAAAAAAAAATTCCATTTAGATTATTATTACAATTATCATGATTGTACATTGGGATAATTTTAATCTAACAAAATATAACAGTAAGTGAACTTGTTTTATTTCTATCGAAGGAACTTTTATTTCTATCGAAGTCGAATATTTCATATTATTTATTTTTTGAAAACTGCAAAATAAACAATCTTTATATGAGAATAATTTTCAGTTCGTTCTTTTAATAATAAATAAAAACTTTTCATTGAGTATTTCCAAATATTTTAAATTTAGAAGGATTTTTCACGACAATTTTTGTGTTGTTGTTGTTATTGTTGTTGTTTGCTTGTTTGTTTGTTTATTTGTTTGTTAACTAAAACGATCGATGAATTCAATATTTTAGCACCGGGCGTAATTTATTTCTTTGAAATATATTTAAAACTTAAAGTTTTTGTTTGTTTTATAATATTTTTTCTGTAAACAATTTACATGACTGAAATAGGTAAATCCTTATTCTCACCAGAGACATACGAACACAAATTCGTCTTAAAAATTAATTAATCAGTTTTAATTAAAGTTTTGATATAAACTAAAAATAAAGAGTAAATTAAATTTTAGTTAACATATTTTCTTCTTTTTATCTTATAAATAAATGTTGTACGCTTCGTGCTGAAATAATAACGTTATTTAGAAAGCCATTCTTAACAGGGGCTTTCTAACTAACCTGCCCTTTAACCTAACAATTTAATGGAAATAAAGATAATGTAAAAATGTAATTTAACTTGAAAACCATATCTAAAATATAGCACGGTGCGTACACTGCACAAGCACCGTTCTTCTTCTTCTTCTTCTTCTTCTTCTTCTTCTTCTTCTTATTATTATTATTATTATTATTATTATTATTATTATTACTATTACTACAACAATAATAAAAAAAAAGGTACTTCACGGGGAATGTGGACCCTGCGTAAACGGGTTTTAATTTAATGGTTGCTCTCTTACGCAAAATGTTTCATTGGTTTAATTAATCTCGAAAACATTTTTGAAGGTACTATTTGAGGCCTAAAAAAGGCAAAAGCATTATTTGAATATGTATGAAAAAATAAATTATTTGAATATGCATGAAAAAATAAATTATTTGAATATGTATGAAAAAATAAATTATTTGAATATGCATGAAATAATAAATTATTTGAATATGCATGAAAAAATAAATTATTTGAATATGTATGAAAAAATGAATTATTTGAATATGCATGAAAAAATAAATTATTTGAATATGCATGAAAAAATAAATTATTTGAATATGCATGAAAAAATAAATTATTTGAATATGCATGAAAAAATAAATTATTTGAATATGTATGAAAAAATAAATTATTTGAATATGCATGAAAAAATAAATTATTTGAATATGCATGAAAAAATAAATTATTTGAATATGCATGAAAAAATAAATTATTTGAATATGCATGAAAAAATAAATTATTTGAATATGTATGAAAAAATAAATTATTTGAATATGCATGAAAAAATAAATTATTTGAATATGTATGAAAAAATAAATTATTTGAATATGCATGAAAAAATAAATTATTTGAATATGTATGAAAAAATAAATTATTTGAATATGCATGAAAAAATAAATTATTTGAATATGCATGAAAAAATAAATTATTTGAATATGCATGAAAAAATAAATTATTTGAATATGCATGAAAAAATAAATTATTTGAATATGTATGAAAAAATAAATTATTTGAATATGCATGAAAAAATAAATTATTTGAATATGCATGAAAAAATAAATTATTTGAATATGCATGAAAAAATAAATTATTTGAATATGCATGAAAAAATAAATTATTTGAATATGTATGAAAAAATAAATTATTTGAATATGCATGAAAAAATAAATTATTTGAATATGTATGAAAAAATAAATTATTTGATTATGCATGAAAAAATAAATTATTTGAATATGCATGAAAACATAAATTATTTGAATATGCATGAAAAAATAAATTATTTGAATATGCATGAAAAAATAAATTATTTGAATATGCATGAAAAAATAAATTATTTGAATATGTATGAAAAAATAAATTATTTGAATATGCATGAAAAAATAAATTATTTGAATATGCATGAAAAAATAAATTATTTGAATATGCATGAAAAAATAAATTATTTGAATATGCATGAAAAAATAAATTATTTGAATATGTATGAAAAAATAAATTATTTGAATATGCATGAAAAAATAAATTATTTGAATATGCATGAAAAAATAAATTATTTGAATATGTATGAAAAAATAAATTATTTGAATATGTATGAAAAAATAAATTATTTGAATATGTATGAAAAAATAAATTATTTGAATATGCATGAAGAAATAAATTATTTGAATATGTATGAAAAAATAAATTATTTGAATATGTATGAAAAAATAAATTATTTGAATATGTATGAAAAAATAAATTATTTGAATATGCATGAAAAAATAAATTATTTGAATATGTATGAAAAAATAAATTATTTGAATATGCATGAAAAAATAAATTATTTGAATATGTATGAAAAAATAAATTATTTGAATATGCATGAGAAAATTAATTATTTGAATATGTATGAAAAAATAAATTATTTGAATATGCATGAAAAAATAAATTATTTGAATATGTATGAAAAAATAAATTATTTGAATATGTATGAAAAAATAAATTATTTGAATATGCATGAAAAAATAAATTATTTGAATATGAATGAAAAAATAAATTATTTGAATATGTATGAAAAAATAAATTATTTGAATATGTATGAAAAAATAAATTATTTGAATATGTATGAAAAAATAAATTATTTGAATATGTATGAAAAAATAAATTATTTGAATATGCATGAAAAAATAAATTATTTGAATATGTATGAAAAAATAAATTATTTGAATATGTATGAAAAAATAAATTATTTGAATATGTATGAAAAAATAAATTATTTGAATATGCATGAAAAAATAAATTATTTGAATATGTATGAAAAAATAAATTATTTGAATATGTATGAAAAAATAAATTATTTGAATATGCATGAAAAAATAAATTATTTGAATATGTATGAAAAAATAAATTATTTGAATATGTATGAAAAAATAAATTATTTGAATATGTATGAAAAAATAAATTATTTGAATATGTATGAAAAAATAAATTATTTGAATATGTATGAAAAAATAAATTATTTGAATATGTATGAAAAAATAAATTATTTGAATATGCATGAAAAAATAAATTATTTGAATATGTATGAAAAAATAAATTATTTGAATATGTATGAAAAAATAAATTATTTGAATATGTATGAAAAAATAAATTATTTGAATATGCATGAAAAAATAAATTATTTGAATATGTATGAAAAAATAAATTATTTGAATATGTATGAAAAAATAAATTATTTGAATATGTATGAAAAAATAAATTATTTGAATATGTATGAAAAAATAAATTATTTGAATATGTATGAAAAAATAAATGTAGCAAAAATAAAAATATTATCGTGGAAAATATAACAATAAAAATAAATTAAAACAAAATGAAAATAAAATAAAAACAAGCACGAAATAAGAGTATGAATCAAATTGAATTAAAGAAACAAAAAAAATTCAAAAAATAAAATACACGATCGATTACAACAAAGTGCATGAGATATATACGAAGAAAGTGAAATAAAACCTCAGGAAGCAGCTATTAAATTAAAACCCGTTTATGTAGGGTCCACGTTCTCTGTGAAGTGCCAACAAAAAGAACTGTAGATGACATCGACTGGCGCCACACCAACTAGTTGTGAAGGGGCAGGGAGGATGGAAAGTCCGAGGTGGGAGAGTACTAACCAGACCTCCACTGGAAGTCTGCAGTTCAAATCTGGTATCCTTGGGCAGGCATTTTGCCATTCAAACCGCAGGAAACACCAATGGCCGACGCCAACGAGAAATCAATGGCAAACGGCCGTTGCGTGAAATCATCTGCACGAGTGGTCAAGAGGTGGAGAACATTGGAAATCTGGGGAGACTTGTTGCCACTCAGACTCCAGCGAATACCACAGGTTACTGCCAGTGAGCGATCACTGATGATGGTTTGTGAGACAACTCCTAGTGTGTAAAACAACAACAACAACAACAACAATAATAATAATAACAACAACAATAATAACAATAATAATAACAACAAAATAATAATAATAATAATAACAACAACAACAACAATAATAATAATAATAATAATAATAATAATAATGCATAATAATAACAATAATAATGATAATAATAATGATAACAATAATAATAATAATAATAATGATAACAATAATAATAATAATAATAATAATAATAATAATAATAATGTACCCTCCCAAATTCACCACCAACCTGATTTCATATCGTAGATGTTTACTATATTTTCTTAGTTTTTAACCAATATTCACATTATAGTATGATTGTTTTTTATTTGTTACGTGAGCTTTATTTCCGTATTCATGTATTCTGCACTGATATGAAAATGAAGACTATAGCGGAGTATAGGATTCCTGACCATGTAACTGATGAAAATACGCTACACATTTTGATGAAAAACATGGAGAAAAAAATGAACATAGAAGAACAGAAAACCAAAACTTTAAAAATAATTTCTGTATTAAAAGTAATAATTATTTAAATATTTCAACATATAATCTCGTGGGGAAAAATCCAGCTCCCCAATAAGTCGCACTCTGGATAGAAACAAAAATAAAAATTGTCTCAGTCAAGAAGGATTTCTCCTCCACTGGCCGTGGACAGAAGAGGTGAATTGTAGCATCAGAACAGATACTACACTGTGATCTTGTCCGGAAGGGCAAGAATTGTTTGTGTTTTATGTTTCTTTAATTGTTTGTTCCCTAAATTCATAATTCAGTTTTATCAGTATTAGATTGTATATTGGTTTAAAATTACGTAATTTTACGTAGATGATATTTATATTTTATATTAAATAAAGTTCAGTTTCATTATTAATCGAATTGAGTTCCTTTATTTTCTTTTTTAACATGTTTTAATGCTCTTTTTAAAACTGCCGTAATATAGTATCGACACTAACAGTTCGACAAATCTTACCTACATTGTCTGCAGGCATTTTTTAGTTAACAGGCCTTTTATATCTCGGTGGTCGTGGTCTTACCCGGCGTCTTTTCAAAATAGATAGTTCGACAGTTATGCAACACTAGTGGAAACTCATGGAACAGTATCGTCTTGTCTGATAGATTATTACAAGCGGAGTCTACCCGCGCAAGTAATACATTGTTTTATCAAATTCTCACGATTAATACATTAGAAAATGGCAAAAAAACGTTTTTCTTGGGGACCGAAAGAAAACATTTCGTCCTGAACAATGAATCCATCAAGAAATAAAAGCCATTGAAACTGTATAGAACACATTTGATAATGAGCCTCGCCAAATCACACCAGAACCACAACGTTCAGGCAGGAAAAAAGGGAAATTATCCAGCCGTCCATGGTCCACCCAAAGCAAAAAAAAATACTGATACACCGTCCGTAGTTATCAATTTAGGAGGTGAATGTTGTGGCGGAACTAACCTATGTTACCTACTAATAGACTATTCCAATTTCAATAAATACCGTAAGACTAAGCCGTAAAGGGTCAGTCGACACCCGGTACTTGTACTGGGCTGGTCACTGAAGGGTGGTGTCTGCTTAGATGCTGCATTAAAATTAATTGTCCTTAGTCAATGGAGGGGGAACCCTTCTATACTAAGGCAATTTTATTTTTGCAGAATGCCCCTTTTGAGGGGAGCTGGTTATCTCCCACATTAAACCGACCATGTGTCACATTTTGTTTCGTGGGAAACAAATAAATAACCAGTCGACACCCGGTACTTGTACTGGGCTGGTCACTGAAGTGTGGTGTCGGCACAGATGCTGCACCTAAATTAATTGTCCTTAGTCAATGGAGGGGGAAACCCTTCTATACCAAGGCAATTTTATTTTTGCAGAATGGCCCTTTTGAGAGGAGCTGGTTATCTCTCACATTAAACCGACCTTGTGTCACAATTTTATAAATTTATAAATAACCAGTCGAAACCCGGTACTTGTACTAGGCTGGTCACTGAAGTGTGGTGTCTGCACCAATGCTTCACCAAATTAATTGTCCTTAGTCAATGGAGGGGGAAACCCTTCTATACTAAAGCATTTTTATTTTGCAAACTGCCAGATTGCCCCCTGTTGGGGGAACTAGTTTTCTCCCACATTAAAAACGAACTTGTGTCACATTTTGCTTTCGTGAGGAAACACATGGATATCAGCCGACATCCGGTGGAATAACTAAGGTCGGTCGTCGGCTACGATGAGCAACCCACCTATTGTTTGCTTTGCAATATATGTTACTTTATTTTGGCGTTCTATTTTTCTTTGCAACCCTTAACCGGGCTATAGCAATTTACACATCAGAATTATCGATGTCAATATATATATATATATATATATATATATATATATATATATATATATATATATATATATATATATATATATATACGTGCACAACAAATTAAGAGGAACACATTAATCTTGACTATAAAGTCTAAATAGCAACTTTTAAATTATAAATTTATTAAAGTCGCTAGATCTATCGTTTACAACGTTCAGAAAATTTGAAGATGTAAAAAATATCGCTAGAATAAAAACGTGCGACACATTATAGGCAGCCTAATAGGAGGAGTACACAATTACGTTATACGGCAAGTAAAGGCTTATGTTTGAATTACTTCTTCACAAATTAACTGTATGCCTAACTTCCACATATGCAAATTAGGAGTGGTGCAATTTATTTAACTAATGTATAGGCAAGCGATACTAAGTATACAATTACGAATTATTCGTATTATTTGGATTCTTCGGACTACTCTTCTAAGCTTTAGTGTCATTCTCACAACATCGCGGTCGATGTAACCTCCGACCTTCTTCAAGTGTATCTTGTCGACATCTGAAATGTATCTGTCGGCGATGCTACAGTGGTTAGAGCTTAGTCGATAGTGTGCGGTCTATTAGATTTGAGACTCTTTTGTAGGGGGGGATAGTAGTGGATGCGCCAGCTAAGATCCCGGAACAAAGCCCAACGTATGGTCTAATCGTGGCTTTGTAAATATATAGGTTGGTTGTTTTTGTTTTACGGCATATCAACCCTTTTTAGGTTATTTAATGCCGAATCCAAAGATTTTGAAGAACTTTTTTTTAATAGAGTGTATTTGTTGTTTTCAAGTCGGATTCTATTTAAGCCATAGTTGGGACCCTAACAGGTACTACCACTGTTGGTCAGAGTGAACCTGGGAGCAATGGTAGTTAAAGGGTGGCTCCACACTCCCCAAAGCCCGCAAACTGGGGCCTCACCACTGGATATAGTTTAAGGTCATATCCAGGAACAAATATGTACGATACATTCTGATATTAACAGCACGATAGATGGAGCCTAATTTCTTTGCAGCAGCTTTGGCAATGCCCTTAATCTACTTATTTCAATTCAAATTGCCTGTGGATGTTAAGCCAGAGATTTTGAGGATAGTCTCTCAGGTAGAGTGTTGTTCTTTCTGTCATATCAAACGGTGGGTAGTGTTGGAAAGACGTCAGGTTTTGTCAATCTCTACATCTATAAAAGTGAAATTTTCTCTGTGTGTGTGTCTGTGTGTGTACAATTCTCTGCCAAACTACTCCGTCAATTTTCTGTCTAAAGAGTCGAGATTTGACATAAGGGGTGTTAAGATTTGGGAAGATCTTTTTAGTCGGTTTTCGGCCGGAATTTTGGTTGCCAAGGGTCAAAATTCAACGATTTTTCCTTTGCAAATTCTACAAAATTCCTCCGCCAATTTTGGGTCTAAATACTTGAAATTTTAGATGAAGCCTACTTGGACATGAATCAAACTTTTACAATAATTTTTGTCCCAAAACAATACATCTTAAGGGGTCAACATTGGGGTCAAACTTTTAAAAAATAGATCTCTGCGGTCTCTACCAAATTACTCAGGCAATTTTTAGTCTAAACATTTGAAATTTTACATAAAGTGTATTCAGACATAGTCAAGCTTTTTAATAGGTTTTTGACCCAAAATTTAGCTGCCAATGGGTC
Organism: Euprymna scolopes; assembly: GCF_053919585.1. Taxonomy (NCBI): domain Eukaryota; kingdom Metazoa; phylum Mollusca; class Cephalopoda; order Sepiida; family Sepiolidae; genus Euprymna; species Euprymna scolopes. Next base: position 107,134,519 of record NC_136503.1, read on the forward strand.
AAGGTTCAATTTTGGGTCTAAACATCTGAAATTTTACATCACGAATATTCAGACATGCGTCAAGCTTTTTAATCAGTTTTGGGGCGGAAATTTGGCTGCCAAAAGGTCAAAGTTGAAAGAGTTGACATTTGCAGACTCTACCAAACTCCTCCGCCAATTTCGGGTCAAAACACTTGAAATTTTACATAAAGGGTATTCAGACATGCAAGCTTTTTAATCAGTTTTGGGGCGGAAATTTGGCTGCCAAAAGGTCAAAGTTGAAAGAGTTGACATTTGCAGACTCTACCAAACTCCTCCGCCAATTTCGGGTCAAAACACTTGAAATTTTACATAAAGGGTATTCAGACATGCAAGCTTTTTAATCAGTTTTGGGGCGGAAATTTGGCTGCCAAAAGGTCAAAGTTGAAAGAGTTGACATTTGCAGACTCTACCAAACTCCTCCGCCAATTTCGGGTCAAAACACTTGAAATTTTACATAAAGGGTATTCAGACATGCAAGCTTTTTAATCAGTTTTGGGGCGGAAATTTGGCTGCCAAAAGGTCAAAGTTGAAAGAGTTGACATTTGCAGACTCTACCAAACTCCTCCGCCAATTTCGGGTCAAAACACTTGAAATTTTACATAAAGGGTATTCAGACATGCAAGCTTTTTAATCAGTTTTGGGGCGGAAATTTGGCTGCCAAAAGGTCAAAGTTGAAAGAGTTGACATTTGCAGACTCTACCAAACTCCTCCGCCAATTTCGGGTCAAAACACTTGAAATTTTAGATGTAGGTTACTTGGACATTAGTCAAACTTTTTAATATATATATATATATATATATATATATATATATATATATATATATATATATATATATACGTTTTATTTTTTATTACCGTATCTTTCTGTTAAGTTACATTATTGTTTCCGCTACTCGGCCGTTTTTTTTATCGTCTGTAGCTTCAGGAAGCTACAGACGGCAAAAAAAAAAAACAAAAAAAAAAACGCCCGAGTAGCTGAAACAATAATGTAACTTAACAGAAAGATACGGTAATAAAAGATAAAACGCATATTTGCTCTACAAAGTATTGAGTACTGTCTTCAGTTTTTATTAATTACCATTTCCACTATATATATATATATATATATATATATATATATATATATATATATATATATATATATATATATATTTATATATATATATATATTTATATATATATATATATGCACATAAAATTACGAACAGTACATAGGACCCAAGCCGGGTTGAACTGCTAGTAATCTACTAAAAAAATCACTGATGTAAACAGCGAACGTAAGTTGCTTGCGGGCTTATTTTAATTTTACTTTCTCACCTTTAACTAAGGTAGCGTATCACGACGCCATCTTTGCTGAAAAGATACGCGTCTAACTTATTTCATCTTTTGTTATTTGTTTAAATTTTTGTTTTGCTTTTTGTAGACATTTATTATTCGAGTAATGTCTGGAAAATAAGTAACCAAGACGAACTATTTTTTTTCTTTCTTTGCATCTCTTTGCTGACATCTTCGGTTCGGCGTTATTTGTCCGGAAGTTCCGATTGGTTAGTAAACACCCAAAAGTCGTGCGTGAAAAGATTAATAATTGTCGAATTCAGCGTCGTGAAAACGCAATTTCAATATCTCAGCTGAAATGTGACAAAAATAATAGGGCAGGATTGGAATTAAGGTGGTGACTAACCTCGAACCCAAAACAACCAAAACCAAAAACAAAAGGGACACAGATCTCGATTCACCGGTGGAAACAGCGACCATATCGCTCAGTTTACAAATAAGCTGAACTTTTTTCAATATTAAACAATATAAACAATTTTTTTATCTTATTATAAACAATATTCTAAATTTCTTTTAATATCAACCTATTTTAATATTAATCTTTTTCTTTATTGAAAATGTATCGTTAAAAGGCATTAATATTAATTTTAATTCAATTTTAGTGATATTTGTACACTCCGTTGACGTAGCGCATGGGTGTACCGCAATATTTTTATTAATAGTATTTCGAATTTAAATGCAATTTTAGTGATAAAAAACCGGTGGAAATGAAAACAAAATAATGTAAACATATTTTTTTTAAATAAAAAAAAGAAACAATTTTTATTTACATTATAAACATATAGAAATAGAACTTTTTATAATTTAAAAAATTTTAAACAACACGAACAGATCTGTTCTGGTACTTTTGCAGAATTGGTGGGGGTGTTTTGCAACTATTCTGTACTTTCACTTAACAATTTATTTATTTATTTTTTACAAAAACAATTTTCTTTTTACAAAAACAATTTTTTTTACAAAAACAATTAATAAAAGACAATTCTTTTACAAAACAATTATTTATACAAAAACATTTTTTTAAAAAAACATTTTTTACAAAAACAATTTTTTACGAAAACATTTTTTTACAATTTTTTTTACGAAAGCAATTTTTTTACAAAAATAATTTTTTTTTTACAAAAACAATTTGTTTTTACAAAAACAATTTTTTTCATACAAAAACAATTTTTTTTATAAAAATAATTTTTTTTACAAAAGCAATTTTTTTACAAAAATAATTTGTTTTTACAAAAACAATTTGTTTTTACAAATTTTTTTCATACAAAAACAATTTTTTTATAAAAATAATTTTTTTACAAAAGCAATTATTTTTTTACAAAAGCAATTTTTTTTACAAAAACAATTTTTTTTTTACAAAAAACAATTTATTTTTACAAAGACACATATTCACGTATGCATTTTAATAATCCTGTAACGATGGGTGTCATTTTGGGGCCCATTTAAGTGTCTGAGGGAGTGGCACTCGTCTGCCAAGACGTTGCAATCATCAGATACATGTCATAGTCATCTATATGATGTGGTATATACTAGGTACCTTCAATAAGTTTTCCGACTTCTGTACAGACATTTAAAATTGTCGTAGACTCTTAAAAATTGAGTACCTTATTGCTATATATCTTATGAGATAACTGGACAATTTTTTATGATTTCCCGTTCAAAGGAACAGCTACAGCACTAATTAGAATACACCCTACTAAAGTCTGATTATTGCAGCTGGTGAATAAAAAAACAAGCTGGATGTGAGGACACTTTAGAAGAACGATATGCAATAAATTTCTGTTTTAAACTTGTAAAAATGTCACAGAAACCTATGGAATGCTTCAGACTGCCTTAGGACCATCTTAACTGTATCGAGCATCAGTTTTTGAGCGATTCGAAGAAGGCAGGGGATTTGTTAGTGATATAATGGACTGATCCAACACCCCTCAAATGAATGGACTGTTACGTCTATAAAAAGACAAGCAAACCCTCCTCACGTAGGAGACAGAATTTAGTACTAAGCTGTCAATGGACGCTTAGACATGTGTGTACCTTTTTTACCTAAATAAATCCTTTCTGTACAACCCCAGTAATGACTTGTTATTCATATAATCTACGATATAACAACTGGCGACGAAGAATTCGAATGAAACTCACTAAAAAACAAAGCGAAGGAAAAAGCACACAAGTAGATTATCGAGCAGAAAACAAAAGAAATCCAAAGAAGGAAGAAGAAAAAAAAAACTTCGACAAAGCTAACATTTAAAAAGTAAGTGTTTCAGTCTGTTACGGTCCTAAAAAAAAGAAGAGAAATTGACATTTTGAAGCGAACATTTTTTTGAAAAGAACATTAAAAAAAAAGAAGTGTCCATTTCAAGTTTTATTCGGCTGGAAGTGTTTTTTTTTTCTCTTCGGAAGGAAATTGTGCTTTTAATTCATTGAATTTATTGGACATTTGGGTGAATCTTTTGTTTAATTGTGTGGTTTTGTAAAAAAAAAAAATTCTAACATGGAGCAATTAGCGGAATTCACTAGAACTATGCAATCGGCATTGTTTGCACAACAAAAGCAAATGGAATTACTTCAGCAACAACAATTGAAGCAAAGCGAAATACTACAGAGTATTTTAACGCAGCAGAAAAACTGTCGTTTCACTCCTGAAGGAATAGCAAATTCTTTATCCGAATTTATATACGAGCCGACAAATGGGTTAACTTTTCCGGCATATTTTCGGAGATACGAAAATATTTTTGCTAAGAGATGTCAGTCTTGGACAAACGAAGAGAAGATTATCCTTCTTCTTCAAAAACTTGGATCTCAGGAAAATACAAAGTATACGAATTTTATTCTGCCAAAGAAACCTGAAGAGATTTCTTTTAGTGAAACAATAAAAATATTGTCAAACATTTTCAGTGAACGAGATAGTCTATTCTATACACGTTATAAATGTTTAAATATCACGAAGCAGGAGGACGAAGATTTTATTACTTATGCAGGGAAAGTGAATGCTCATTGTGAATCCTTTAAATTAAAAGACCTCAAAGAGGATATGTTTAAAAGTCTAATCTTTGTGCAAGGTTTAACAGCCTCTAAAGATAAGGATATTCGTTCAAGGATATTATCCATCATGAACCAAGACACAGAAATAACGTTACAAAAAGTTGCGGAAGAGTGTCAGAAACTGTTAAATTTAAAGCAGGACAATACAAGCATCGAAGGAAAAAATTTTGAAGAAAAAAATATGGAAACAAAAATGGAAAGGGTGATGAAATGAGCACACGAAAAATCCTATAAGACATGTGGGGGGAAAAAACCACTTCACTAAAGATTGTTACTTTAAATACAAAATATGTAACAAATGTAATAAAAAGGCCATAAATATACGGTATGCAGGAAAGGAAAATACCGAAAAGCGGAAATAAAGACCATTGGTTCTAAAAATGAGTCTAGGTGTGATAAAAGAAAATATATTGAAATTAAAATTAATGGCTGTAATATGAACTGTCTTCTAGATACGGGAAGCAACATAAGTATAATTGACGAAGTAACTTGGAAGAAAATTGGGTTTCCAAAGTTACAAAATACAAAAAAAATTGCCAGAAGTGTGTCTGGAAATAAACTAAAATTTAAGGGTGAATTTTTTACCAATGTGTCTCTAAAGGAGAATGCTGTGAAAACCAAGTAATATGTCGTACCGGGGAAAATTCTAATTTGTTCGGTATAGACTTAATGATTCTTTTTAATTTATGGGGAAAACCCATAAGCTCATTTTGCAATAAAGTAAGTCTGGCGGGTTTAGAAAATTCTAAACTACCAGGAAAGTTTATTGACGAATTAAAAAAAGACTTTAAAGAGGTATTCTCTGAAGGGTGGGGTTGCTGCACGAAAACGGAGGTGAAATTTGAACTAAAGGACGAAGCTAAACCAGTTTTCAAACCCAAAAGAAAGGTTCCATATTCAGCATTAGAAACTATAGAGAAAGAATTAAAGAGACTTCAAGTTATTGGAGTAATAGAAAAAGTGGACTACTCTGAATGGGCTTCACCCACGGTTTACGTTAAGAAGAAAAATAATAAAATCGGGGTATGCGCGGACTTTTCGACAGGTCTAAATGATTGTCTCAAGGAGCATAACTACCCGCTTCCTACTCCAGAGGAAATTTTTTCGAAGTTAAGCGGAGGAAAATTTTTTACAAAAATTGATTTGTCTGAAGCGTATTGGCAAGTAAAAGTCCAGGAAGATTGTGCTAAGTACCTGACATTAAATACCCATAAGAGACTATTTTCACTAAAACGTTTGCCTTTTGGTTTAAAAGTAGCCCCAAATTTGTTCCAGCAAATTATGGATACAATGCTAGCAGGTTTGGATTTTGCTATGGCTTATCTAGATGACATCCTTATAAGAAGTAAAAATGTGGAAGAGCATAAGATCCGCATTGGCAAAGTATTCGAGAGAATATCAAACTATGGATTGAAAGTGGCTCTCGAAAAATGTAATTTTGGGATGGACAAAATTGAATATTTGCGACAAGTGATTGATCGAAATGGTAGAAAACCTAATCCTAATAGGACTGAAGCAATCAAAAACATGCCTAGACCAGAAAATATAGTGCAGCTACAGTCATTTTTGGGACTAGCAAATTATTATAATTCTTATATCCCAAATATGCATGAACTAAGAGCACCTTTAAACGAATTATTGAAAAAGAATAAAAAATGGCTCTGGACAAAAGAATGTGATGAAGCATTTCTAAAGATTAAAAAATGCCTGTTATCGGATTTAGCACTAGCTCACTACGATCCGAAAAAAGAATTAATTGTAGCAGCAGATACGAGCGAATACGGTTTAGGTGCTGTGCTACTACACAGACTCAAAGATGGATCGACTAAACCAATTATTCATGCCTCAAGGGTTTTGCTACCCGCAAAAAAATTATAGTCAGATAGAAAAAGAAGGTCTGGAAATTGTATACGCCATGAGAAAATTTCATAGGTTCATCCATGGAAGATTTCTTATCTTGGAAACAGACCACATACCTTTGTTATCGATTTTTGGTTCCAAAAAAGGAGTTCCTACTCATACGGCTAATAGGTTACAAAGATGGAGCATGATTCTGTTAAACTACAATTTTAAAATGAAACACCTAGCATCCAGCAAAATTGCACACGCAGATGGTTTGTCCAGGTTGATCCCAAATAAAACTGAATTACTTGAAGAAACTGTTATAGCTGCACTAAAAGAAGAAAATGAACTAACAGATATATTAATAAATACTGTTAGGGAACTTACGGTAACACTTGAGGAAATAAAGAAAGCAGCAAGAACAGATGAATACATTAACAAGATAAAAAAACAAGTGGGACAAAAAGAAAAGAAGAGGGAAGGATTAACAGTTTTTCCGTTTTCAAAGTGCGATGAAACTCTAATGTACGCAGATAGAGTGGTAATACCTCAAGTATTACAGAAGAGAATTTTAAAAGAATTCCACATGGGACATCCTGGAATCTCCAGAATGAAAGCACTAATGAGAGCATATACGTACTGGCCTGGAATGGATCAGGACATAGAAAAATGATAAAATTATGTAAGGGTTGCCAACTAGCAGCAAAAGCGCCGCCCACTGAGACGCAACCTTGGCCTAAAACAGATATACCATGGACGCGGATCCATATAGATTACGCAGGACTTCTAAAAGGATATTATTACCTGGTAATAGTAGATAGCATGTCGAAATGGCCAGAAATTTTTAAATTCAAACATCCTACAGCGGCAAACACAATAAAGGCGTTGGACGAGGTATTTGGGCGTTTTGGCGTACCAAAAACAATTGTTAGTGATAATGGCACCATGTTCAAAGGTCAAGAATTTAAGATCTACTGTGAGTCACTGGCCATAGAGCATATCACAACACCAACTTTTAGTCCTCGATCTAACGGACAAGTTGAAAGATTTGTTGATACTTTTAAACGAGCGTTAAAAAAGAACGATAACATCGACACTGAAGAAAAAAGTCTTCAGAAATTTTTAGCAGTGTACAGGATAACGCCTAATCCGAATACAAATGCAAATTTATCCCCAGCGGAAATAATGTTTGCCAGAAAAGTGCGCTCTGTGTTCGACCGGTTAATTCCGAGTAAAAAAGTAAAAAAAAGTGTAAAAGATAATGGGCGATACAAGATATACAAGGACGGGGATAAAGTTTTTTTCAACAATTATCGGACAGGGAAGAGTTTTTGGGAAGAAGGCATAATCTCAAAAAGAATTGGAAGAATGGTCTACATTATAAAAGGTCAGACATTTTCCCACAAAAAAAACATATAAACCAACTCAGACCCCGATATATTGAAATAGTTAAAAACAATGAAGTACCGATGGAAGTACTGTATAACATTTTTCACATAGAGCCTCCTTAAAAGGAAGCACCAGTAACTGAAAATACAAGTCACTCTCCAAAATCCAAAAATTCGCAAACGCAAATTTTAAGGAGAAGTGAAAGAAAAAGAAAAAGAACCGAATATTTTGGACAAAGTCAAAAAAGATAAAAATGGTGAAGCGAAATTCTAGGGAAGAATTTAGCTTGGGAGGAAGGTGATATAATGGACTGATCCAACACCCCTCAAATGAATGGACTGTTACGTCTATAAAAAGATAAGCAAACTCTCCTCACGTGGAAGACAGAATTTAGTACTAAGCTGTCAATGGACGCTTAGAAATGTGTGTACCTTTTTACCTAAATAAACTCTTTCTGTAAAACCCCAGTAATGACTTGTTATTCATATAATCTACGATATAACAGTTAGAAATGATGAGAGGTGCGAGAGGAATATGGAAGTCAGAACCACCAGAGTTGATTGGCCAAATAAAGAATTTCATGTATAAAGACCGTTGTTTCTACAAAGACAATAAGTGAACAGTTAGATGTCAGTGTGGGAACTGTACACACAATTATTCGCGAGGAACTGAAGATGCGGAAGATTTGTACGAAGTTTGTTTCAAGGGTGATCAGAAGAGGTCAGAAAAAAAAGACGTGGTCATGGGCATCAAGACAGTTCCTCATCCTCCCTATTGTCCAGACCTTGCTCCCTGTGACTTTTGGTTATTCCCTAAGTTCAAGGAAAACCTTAGAGGCTGTCGTTATGAGAGAATCGAAGAGATGAAAGGGGCTGACGAGGGTCATTGACTTGCTCACACAAGAGGACTTCCTTGGACCTTCCAGAAGTTGTTGGAACGGTACAACAATGCATTGCAGCCGAGGGAGATAACTTCAAAAGGGACTACACGTGCATTTTAGCCGTAGGAGATTACATTGAAAAGAATTAGAGTTTTATGTGTGTACTATCGATAAAAGTGCCCATACGAAAACAGTCTAGAAACTTATTGAAGCCACCTCGTACATCCGGGTGCATCAAGGAATATAAATAAAAATACCTTTTCTTGGCCTTCAGGCCGGGATCAAAGTGTAGTATCTGTTCCGGCAGATACTGCAAGCTATGACTAGCTATGACTAGCAAAGACCAGATATGGGGGCAACCCCACATGCCTGACCATTAACCAGCTCCCATTTCCCACCTCTCGGGAGCTGGTCCCCTTTTTCCCTTCCGCCTCCCTTCACTCCTCACATTAAAAATCGGCCTTGTGCCTAATTTGCTCGGTGGGGGAGCAAATAAACACCATCTGTTCCGGCAGATGCTGCAAGCTATGACTAGCTCTGACTAGCAAAGACCAGATGTGGGGGCAACCTCACATGCCTGACCATTAATCAGCTCCCATTTCCCACCTCTCGAGAGCTGGTCCCCTTTTTCCCTTCCACCTCCCTTCACTCCTCACATTAAAAATCGGCCTTGTGCCTAATTTGCTCAGTGGGGAAGCAAATAAATACTATCTGTTCCGGCAGATACTGTAAGCAAAGACCGGATGTGGGGGAAACCCCACATACCTGACCTTTAACCAGCTCCCATTTCCCACCTCTCGGGAGCTGGTCCCCTTTTTCCCTTCCCCCTCCCTTCATTCCTCACATTAAAAATCGGCCTTGTGCCTAATTTGCTCGGTGGGGGAGCAAATAAATACCATCTGTTCTTCAGATGCTGCACTTCCATTTATTGTTCTCTTTCAGTGGAGGATCAGTCCTTCACGACTGAGACAATTTTTTTATTTTTGTACCTTTTCTCCACGTTAAACAACGACCCTGGTGTCTAACTCTGTCCCGTGGGGAAGCATAGTAAATAGTTACAATATTAACTACGTTATGAAACATGAATCTGTTCATAATTTAGTTGTGTGCTACAATCTAAAACAATCAACCCTTACTCATGCGATTGGTAACTAATTTCAAACAATCATGCTGTAATGACCGGATGAGGTCGATCAAGTGAGATAAGATCCAATTCAGTCAG
>NC_136503.1:107146746-107231746 GCF_053919585.1 Euprymna scolopes
TGGCAAGGGAAGGTAGCTTTTTACCCCTCGTGGGAACTATGCTCACTATGAGACAGAGTAGAACTCTAACCACTTCTAAAGTGAGTACCAAATTATTGTAGTTCTGTATTGTGATGTTATTTTATTCTTTACGTTTGTCAATTCGTAATAAATGTGTATTTATGTATTTGTGAACTATTTGCGTTTATCAAGTATTTGTGTTTGTTAAGTATTTTTAGTTTCAGTGATTCAATCAACTATGAGACCACTTACACTTACAACAAAATTAAGTTACGCAGGAAAATCTGGCTCAGGCAATTTGGACCATTTTTGGAGAAATTGAATTTCGCCAGATATTCTGGCTTAGTTTATTCAGACCACGTTGGAGAAATTTAGTTATGTCAGGCACCCTGTTCAGTCAAGTTGGACCATCTTGGAAGAATTTAGTTACGCCAGCCTATCTCGCTCATTTAATTTGGACCACCTTGGAGAAATTTAATTCCGCCGGAAAATTTGGCTCGATTTGTATTCTGCTTTCATTACTGTGTCATCATCGGGAATTAATTAATGAATTAACCATTTTTTTTTATAAAGTCAGAGACTAACGGAATAACAGACAAAAGGATACTTGTTAAAACATGAGCGTTTTTTTAGAGAGAAAGAAATGGTCAAAATTTTCTACAGAATAGCATAAACTGATCACGATAAAATTACAATAAAGAGACGCGAAATGTGAAAACCACGAAACAAGATGTCGGCGATAGAAAAAGGAAGATAAAAACGCTCAAATGACGGCATCTTTTCCAGAACCTAAAGATCCGGAATGAACGATTTTATTCAGAAGTTGACAGATGAGAAAGGATTTATCGGCGCGTTGAACACTGCAAGGAAATGACCTTCGAAAGACGAGCGAAGCGGAAGGAGGAGAAATGATACGAGACAATGGCAGAGGTCGCCATTTTCTTTTTTTACACGGCGATGATGGTAGGAAAAGAAATAAACCGAAAACAAACGCCCTAGAAGATATCAGAATCACACAATATGGATAAGAAGTTTGGATTTTACAGCTACTCTCATTTGTGAGGTGGGTCTCGATAACAGACATTTTAAATTATTTTTTCGTTGGACTTTCAACTTCAGTTTAGCCTTAGAATTGTCGTTGGTCTGTCAGCTTCCATTTTAAATCGCATTAGACTTAGCATTTTCGTTGGTCTGTCAGCATCAGTGTGAAATAACATTCTCCTTGCTCAATCAGCTTAAATTTTAAATCGCATTTACGTTGGTCTGTCAGCTTAAATTTCAAATCGCATGTTCGTTGGTCTGTCAGTTTCCATTTAAAAGCATTTTCGTTGTTCTGTCAGCTTCAGTTTTAAATCGTGTTGGTCTGTAAGCTTCGGTTTTAAATAACATCGCATTCAGCTTTAAATGACAGAAAAATGGGTTAATACATCGTCAAACAAAACAACCAAATCAAACAATATGAATAAATATTTGAACATTGTCAGAACCTAAAGCTAAAGAAACCAAAAACTCACCATAACCTTTTTTTTTGTGTGCAATTTCGGCTTCTAACCATTGTGCCGAACATCGCCGGTTGTCGTAGAGAATCCACTTCTAACCAAATATCAAACTCCGCTCGAGAAATGGTTCGTTTTTGTTGCGCAGAAGAAGCGTAGAAGGCATAATATATTTTTATATCGATATAAAAACCTCGAAGTATAAAATTTTTTACCAAATTGCCCGGATTCAACATTCATAACCTAAAAAGAGTTGATATGCGGGGAAACAAAAGTTAAAAATGAATACATATTCAATTCTGGTTTAATTATAAAAAGCCCTGGAAATATTCCTTCTGCTTAATTGATTGTAAAATGCCCTGGAAAGGTTCCTTGTGGTTGATTAGTTGTAAAATGCCCTGGAAAGGTTCCTTATGAGTGATTAATTATTAAATGCCCTGGAAATGTCCTTACTGGTCAACTGATTGTAAAATACCCTAGAACGAGCCCTTCTGGTTTATTAGTTGTAAAATACGCTGGAAAGGTTCCTTCTGGTTTATTAGTTGTAAAATGCCCTGGAAAGGTTCCTTCTGGTTGATTAGTTGTAAAATGCCCTGGAAAGGTTCCTTATGAGTGATTAATTATTAAATGCCCTGGAAATGTCTTTACTGGTAAACTAATTGTAAAATACCCTAGAACGAGCCCTTCTGGTTTATTAGTTGTAAAATACCCTGGAAAGGTTCCTTCTGGTTTATTAGTTGTAAAATGCCCTGGAAAGGTTCCTTCTGGTTGATTAGTTGTAAAATGCCCTGGAAAGGTTTCTTATGAGTGATTAATATAAAATGCCCTGAAAATGTCCTTACTGGTAAACTAATTGTAAAATACCCTAGAACGAGCCCTTCTGGTTTATTAGTTGTAAAATACGCTGGAAAGGTTCCTTCTGGTTTATTAGTTGTAAAATGCCCTGGAAAGGTTCCTTCTGGTTGATTAGTTGTAAAATGCCCTGGAAAGGTTCCTTATGAGTGATTAATTATTAAATGCCCTGGAAATGTCTTTACTGGTAAACTAATTGTAAAATACCCTAGAACGAGCCATTCTGGTTCATTAGTTGTAAAATACCCTGGAAAGGTTCCTTCTGGTTTATTAGTTGTAAAATGCACTGGAAATGTCTCTTCTAATTTAATAATAAAATGCCCTGGAAATGTCCCTTCTAGTAAACGTGAACTCTCAAAGTAATTGTCTTGTCGTCAATGTGTAACTCGTTATATAGTTGACGTCTGGTCTCTGTTATATGTCGCGTCCCCGACATGTGCATCCCGCTACACAACACTACGAGTTTAATCCTAGTAACAACATTCTTTTTTCTATTAATCAATGCGCGCTCGGCACGTAGGATAACTGTCTTTAATTTAAACTCACACCTCAAAATAACACTTATTGAATAATATGTTTACGAGTTATCTCGTATTGGGCCCCTGCCATCAATTATGTTTTTTTATATAGTGAATACGTATATAAGTTATAACTTGAATAAATAAAAGCTGATTCGAGTAGTTTTATTACAACAAATATACAAACTGATAAAAGCTGACAATTCCTTTAATAAAAATGGCTTGTGACGATTTCTTTAAAAATAAATAAAACAAATTTAAAATATTTTCCATATTATATTCATATGCATTATTTGCTGACTTTAGATTTTGGAAATTGCAGAAAAAATAGCTTGACAATGACAATAAATTTAATGGTGCTATAGCTGCGCATGTGTTAAGTGGCTGAAAACGTTTTTTTTTTTTAATAATCCCTTTTTTTTTAAATTTCGTAAATAATATAACTAATCAATCCCCATTAAAATAAGAGGATAACTAATCTTAATGCTTAGGTAACATAAACTGATTATTAATAAACACCTTTATCCGTTGTGCTACAAAGATCAGAGATTATATCAGCTAAAAATTTGTGAAAAAACAACTAAGATGCGAATAGTAGTCCGAATGATTTAAATAATAAAAATTCTTTATCCTCATCTAAAAAATCTCAAAACTTATTAATATTTCCGAGTTTTTTTTTTTTTTTTACAATAGCTTTAATTAAGAAATGTGACAATTTTAAATACCGACACCAAATCTTTATTATAATAATATGTTTACTTACATTTGTTTGACAGTTTAATTTTGATGAATTCATTTAAGCATTCTGATTCTGTACAGCCGATATATAGTTACGATAACTGTTTTTAACTTGAACTGGCATATCAAAATAACACTTATTGAATAATGTATTTACGATTTATCTTGTATTTGGCCCTTGTCATGTATCTCGATTTCTGGTTTGTTTCACGCCAGATTTAACTTACCCGTTAACTCAACAGCCAACTTGAGCAACTGTTCCCAACTTTCTCTAACTTCTATCCTAATTCACAACTTACAACTCTCAATTGACTAAAATCGGGGGCGCAGCTTTTTTTTTATATCAATGGGTTGTTCAGATCGGGAAGATGCATTTCTTCCTTTGCTAAAAGACGAATGGTCAATTGCTTATTCTAGATGTCTCGTATAACAGCCAAGCTTTAAGGACACTTGCTATTCTCACGATCACTTCTCTAGCGTACGCAATATGACATTTTTATCAAACAATTCGGGATCACATCAAATTCGATAATTCTAATCTTTGTTTTTTTTTTTATAGCGAATACGTATATAATGTAGAAGTTGAATGATTCTTTTTTTTTTTTTACACAGTGATTACCACCTATCAAGGCCCGGAAGCCACTCAGGGATAAGGGTTATTGCAAGTACATTACGTTAGTGTGTAGATTTGATGAAGTGTTTACTTAAGGGGGCGGTTCATTAGGAATTTGTTAACATTGGACTTGTAGGCATCCAAGTTGTAGTCCGGAGGGAAGCAGGCAGACGGAACAGAGTTCCACAGGCGTGCAGTTCTAAGAAAGAAGCTTGACAATGACAATAAATTTAATGGTGATATAGCTGCGAATGTGTTAAGTGGCTGAAAACGTTTTTTTTTTTCCTTATAATCCCTTTTTTTAATTTAATAAATTATATAACTTATCAATCCTCATCAAAAAGAGAGAATAACTAATCTTAATGCTTAGGTAACATAAACTGATTATTAATGACCACCTTTATCCGTTGTGCCTCAAAGGTCAGAGATTATATCAGCTAAAAATTGTGAAAATACCAACCAAGATGCGAATAGTAGTCCGAATGATTTAAATAATAAAAATTCTTTATCCTCATCTAAAAAATCTCAAAACTTATTAATATTTCCTAGTTTTTTTTTTACAATAGGTTTAATTAAGAAATGTGACAATTTTAAATACAGACACCAAATCTTTATTATAATAATATTTATACTTACATTTGTTTGACTGTTTCATTTTGATGCATTCATTTAAGCATTTTGATTCTGTACAGCCGATATATAGTTACGATAACTGTTTTTAACTTGTATTTGATCCATGCCATGTATTATGTTGTTTTCTAGCGAATACGTATATAAGTTAAACGTTGAATAATTCACTATAAATAAAAGCTGATTTAAGTTATTTTTATTACAAAAAATATACAAACTGATTAAAAAGAACAATTCCTTTAGTAAAAGTGGCCCGTGACAATTTCTTTAAAAATAAATACAAAATTAATATATTTTCTATATTATATCAATGTGCATTATTTGTTGACTTTAGATTTTTGGAAATTGCAGAAAAATAGTTTGACAATCACAATAAATTTAATAGAGCTAAAGCTGGACGTGTTAATTCGAGCTATATAGTTAGCAAAGATTGCTTCACTAGGCTTGTTTTAAACCAGTAAGAACACATGAAACAAATAACGGAAGAGTGTTAACGTGATCTCGCGATCGAACGTGACTTGCTGAAATGCCGGCACGGCTTCGTTTATCGTCACGTTGTCTTTGGATTTGTATTTGTCAAATAATTCCACCATTGTTCCTCCCTCTTTCCTCTGACTTCGTCACAATTCAGAAACCATTATTTTTTTTTCCAATTTATCGAGGACGGAAGTTAAAAAAGGGAGGTGACTATTTCGTGAGTTCCTGCATTTATAAAACTCTTTTTGCGACACGTTTCAGCTTTTCACGATCATGACTTTTAGCCATTTTTTCTTTTCTTTTTTCTTTTCTTTTTCTCTTTTTTCTTTTCTTCGTTCGTTTCTTCGTTCTTTTTTCTTTTCTTTTTTCTTTTTTCTTTTCTTTTTTTCTTTTCTTTTTTTCTTTTCTTTTTTATCTTTTCTTTTTCTTTTTCTCTTTTTTCTTTTCTTTTTTCTTTTCTTTTTTCTTTTCATTTTTTTCTTTTCTTCTCTTTTTTATCTTTTCTTTTTTTCTTTCCTTTTTTTTCCTTTTTTTTCTTTTCTTTTTTTCTTTTCTTTTTTTTGCTTCTTTTTCTTTTCTTTTCTCCTGTTCTTTTTTCTTTCTTTTCTTTTTCTTTTTCTCTTTTCTTTTTTCTTTTCTTTTTTTCTTTCCTTTTTTCTTTTTTTTCTTTTCTTTTTTTTTTTTTTAATCTTTTTTCGGTTTAAACGAATACAAGCCTGTTCGCTCGTATAAAATGTACCTTTACGAAAACGTTCAACATGTATAACGATTTCTGAGATCAACGGGTTTGTTTTACAATGCGCAAAGATCTGAAAAGTGGCCCAAAAATCAAATATATAACAAATAAATGTTACCAAAGGATAAAAAAAGTCACTCTTCTACCTAGTTAAGTACGGTTTTGGTGGTTTTACTTAATATAACATATTTGCTCGGCTCGAAAAACAAGCAATATCAACCGGTACGCGATCACAATTAAGAATGACCGCGTAACAAATATATTGCAGACATTTTTTTCTTGTGGTCGCGTACCCGTTGATATTGCTTGTTTTTCGAGCCAAATACACATTTTATATTAAATAAAAACTCTAAAAAATTACCCAATTAGAAAAAGAGTGAGTTATCTTTGTTTTTTGTTATATACTAGCAGTTCAGCCCGGGTTTTCTTGGGCCGTACAGAATTTTCATAACTTTATGTGCACATGTATATATATATTGAAACGTTTGACTCATGCCAAGGTAACCTACATCTAAAATTTCAAGTGTTTAGATCCAAAATTGGCGGAGGAGTTTGGTAGAGTCTTCAAAAATCAACTTTTTCAATTTTGACCTTTTGGCAGCAAAATTATGCCCTAAAACTGTTTCAAAAGCTTGCTGCATGTCTGAGTACCCTTTATGTAAAATTTCAAATGTTTAGACCCAAAATTGGCTGAATAGTTTGCTAGAGACCGCAAAGGTCAAATCTTTTAAACTGACTCCTTGGCAGCCAAATTTTCGGCCAAAAACCGATTAAAAAGCTTGCGCTATGTCTGATTACACTTTATGCAAAATTTCAAATGTTTAGATTAAAAATTGGCTGAGTACTTTGGTAGAGACCGTAGAGATCAATTGTTTTTTTTTTTAACTTTGACCCCAATTTTGACCCCTTAACATTTGTTTGTTGTTTTGGGCTCAAATCAAATTAAAAGTGGGATCCATGTCCGAGTAACCTATATCTAAAATTGCAAGTGTTTAAACCCAAAATTGGCGGAGGAGTTTGGTAGAGTTTTCAAAAGTCAATTCGTTGAACTTTGACTCCTTGACAGCCTAATTTCTGGTCAAAAACTAATTAAAAAGAATTTCTCAAATTTCAATAATCCTTATGTTGAATCTCGAGTCTGTAGACCGAAAATTGACAGAGTTATTTGGCACGGAAATGTACACACACAGACAGACATTTTCCCTTTTATAGATATACTAAACTACCCGTGACAGTGGGACAGTATTTTATATTAGCTCTGGAATTAATGTATGAGCGTGATACTTGTGACGTAAAGAAAATAGTTTTTTGTGACATAACAGAAACATTTCTGTGAAAGTATAATAAAATGAAAAAAATATATAGATAGATTTCTATGAGTCGTTATGTTTATAATTGTTTACTTTTTTAAATAAAAACTTACAGTCATTGAATTATAAGTGGTTTTCCATACTTGTAGATATATGTGCACTGAACAGATACCATAATACTTAAAGTTAAATTCAAATTTTGATACATCTTTACGTTTAAATACGCAAAAAAACGCAATTTGGACACTGAAAACGTACACAGTAAAACAATACGTTTCATTGTCGCGTTGATTATTTATTTGTAACACAAATTTAAAAAATACATATTTTCGGGGTTATATATTTATGTTAGTAGTGTAAATGAAAATGTATGAATGTTTGTGGCCTTCGGGCCAAGATCAAAGTGTAGTATCTGTTCCGGCAGATGCGGCAAGCAAAGACCATTTGCCCTTGTGGCAATCTTCTGGTCCATGTAGGGGCAACCCTACTTGGGCCAGCTAGCAAATCACTATCCAGCTCCCATTTCCCACCTCTCGGGAGCTGGTGCCCTTTTCCCTTCCCCCCTCCCCTTCACTCCTCACTTTAAAAATCGGCCTTGTGCCTAATTTGCTCGGTGTATTAAAAATGGATATTAAATTAAAAAAAAATGAAGGCGGTGGGTAAATCGCCGTTGTAAAATGCTATTATGGCTGTCACGTGTTAAAGTAGATTTATTTGTAAGAAAATTGTGTTAAAATACATTAAATGTCATACGTAAAAGAACAATGTAAAAAATGCAGAAAGTATTATGAATTGTTTATTTAGATAATTAAAACGCGGAAAAAATACACACACAAAAAAAAAATTGGGACGCTGAAAACGTACACAGTAAAACAATAGTTCTATTGTAACATGAATTATTTGTTTATGTACGCATGCGAAACCGGAAGTCATAAACCGGATGTCAGGTCACAATACCCATTACAAGGTCATTTGAGTTATATATATATATATATATATATATATATATATATATATATATATATATATATATATATATTTGCAGTTTAACCCGGCTTTGGCCGGGCCCTATGTACGCTTAATAACTTTGTATGCATACGTATATATATATATATTAAGAAGTTTGTACTCATGGACAGGTAACCTACATTTAAAATTTCTAGTGTTTGGACCAAAAATTGGTGGAGGAGTTTGGTAAAGTTTTCAAAGCTCAAATCGTTGAACTTTGACCCCTTAACAACAAAATTTCTGACGAAAATCCGATTAAAAAGATTTCCCGAATCTCAATAACCCTTTCGTTAAATCTCGAGTCTGTAGACTCAAAATTGACAGAGTACTATGGCACACACACGCATACAATATTACTTCAATAGATATAATAAATAGATTAATTCACAATTTATCTCAAACCTAAAATTATCTGCTATTAAATTACTAACTCCAAACCTATTTACTATTAATTCACTATTAATTTCAAACACAAAATTATTTGCTACTAATTTACCATTGTTCTCAACTACAAAATGTATTTAATATTAATTCCCAATTAATTTCAAACCCAAAATTATTTTCTACTTATGTACTGTTGTTATTAACTTATTTAATCTTAATTCACAATTAATCTCAAACCCAAAATTATTTGCAACTAATTTATTATTGCTCTTAAATACAAACTTATTTACTATTAATTCACAATTAATCTCAAACCCAAAATTATTTGCAACTAATTTATTATTGCTCTTAAATACAAACTTATTTACTATTAATTCACAATTAATCTCAAACCCAAAATTATTTGCAACTAATTTATTATTGCTCTTAAATACAAACTTATTTACTATTAATTCACAATTAATCTCAAACCCAAAATTATTTGCAACTAATTTATTATTGCTCTTAAATACAAACTTATTTACTATTAATTCACAATAAATCTCAAACCCAAAATTATTTGCAACTAATTTATTATTGCTCTTAAATACAAACTTATTTACTATTAATTCACAATTAACCTCAAACCCAAAATTATTTGCTATTAATTTACTATTGTACTCAGCTCCACACTTATTAAATGTTAATTCACTATTAATCTCAAACCCATAAGATAGTTGCTATTAATTTGCTATTATTCTCAACTCCAAACTTATTTACAAATAATTCACTATTATTCTCAAACTCAAAATTATTTGATACAAATTTACTATTACTCTTAAATCCAAACTCATTTACTATTAATTCACTTCTGATCTAAAACCGAAAATTATTTGCTATTAATTTACTATTGTTTTCAAGTCCATGCTTATTTACTTACTATCAATTCACTATTAATCTCAAACTCAAAATTATTTGCTATTAAATTAATTTTACTTTCAACTCAAAACCTATTTACTATTAATTCACTATTCATCTAGAACATAAAATTATTTGCTACTAATTTAAATATGTTCTCAACTAAAAAAACTTATTCAATATTAATTCCCAATTAATCTCAAACGCAAAATTATTTGCTATTAATTTACTATTGTACTCAACACCAAGCTTATTTACTAATTGCATTTCTACCCGGCTTTGCTCAGGCCCTATGTACTGTTCCTAACTTGCCCTAGGCGTGAATACACCTTATGTAAGATTTCAAATGTTTAGACCAAAATTTGTCTAAGTAATTTCATAGAGACCGCAGAAGTCAATTTATTTGACATTTGACCCATATTTTTACCTCTTAACATTTATTATGGTCTCAAATCAAAGCACAAAGTTTTACCCGTAAGTCAAGGGGTCAAAATTGGGGTCAAAGTTTAAAAAATTACGTCTTCTTTCTCTACGAAATTTCTCAGACAACTTTTGGTCTAAACATTTGACATTTTACATAAAAGTATATTCAAACATAGGGCAAGTAGTGAACAATACAAAATGTTCGAGCAAAGCCGGGCAGAAATGCAAGTAGTAAATAAGGTTGGTTTTGAGAGTAATAGTAAATTAATAGGAAATAATTTTGGGTTTGAGATTAAAAGTGAATAAAAAGTAATTAAGTTTAGAGCAATAGTAAATAAGTAACAAATAATTTTGGATTTAAGATTAATAGTGAATTATAAGTAAATAAGTTTCAAGTTAAGAAAAAATAAATTATTAGCAAATAATAGTGGGTTTGAGATTAATAGTGAATTAATAGCAAATAAGTTTGGATTTGAGAACAATAGTAAATTAATATGAAATAATTTTGGGTTTGACATTAATAGTTTCTTAATCGCAAATGAGTTTGGAGTTGAAAAATACTAAATTAATAGCAAATAATTAGAATGGGACAAAATAGAAACCTACGTAAACGGGTATTTTTTGAGTTTTTACAAATGTGATAAGTCAAAAGAAGATGTTCTTTTGTATTATTTTTTTTAAAGTCCATAAACCTTTTTTCACAAGAAGTGTACCTTGCTGGATAAGCATTAGAGATGCCCCATTCGGAAAAAATAATGGATCCTGTGAATTGGGTGCTTATAAGCTGGTCGAACGTAAGGACTCTAAGCAGGGTAGTCAGTCTTGGCTCAATAAATTAAAGGCAGGCGGGGGAGTATACGAGAATCCTTAGGGTAGCAAAAGGACCATAAGAGTCAGTACCACAGGCAAATCACATATAGCTTAATGAGGTGAGAGAAAAGTAAAATATATAGTAAGTACGTAAGAAGATATAACCTCATATTATTTTTAGAGATGCATGAATGGGGGATATCTCTGCTGGATCTTGGAAGCTCTGATGAGAAAAAAATCACAGAAATCGGGTCATAGTTAGAATTTAGTGCGCAAATAGGGATTGTGGCGCAAGGTTTGGGGGTTAATTAGTTAAGGGTGATATTTTCTTAATCTTCATCAAGTTCCAAGAGTCCAAGCAAGGAAATCCAAGTGAATCAGTGTGAGGAAAAGGTATATCTTAATAATTGGAAGCCAACCACAAAGATAAAGTAAATGAGCTTTGAGTATGTCCTGGTAAATATAAAATAGTTAAAAAATGAGACAAGCCATACTTAATAGAACAACTTAATTGAACAACCGGGCAAAGGATACAATCAGGACACTTTTGGACGAAAGAAGTCGTCAATTTCGAAAGAGGTAAAGTGAGACCTCGAGTTTACGGCATAAGCGTGGCTGGAAAGCAGCTGACATGGATAAGGGGAGAAATACCCTACACCCAAGAAGATCGGAGAGGGTCTGATCTAATAAAAAAAAATAAATGAATACATAAATAAATAAAATTTTGGAGTCAGTTGTAAAGGGCTGACGAAAGGAGTTTTTTTTAGCTTGATCTTTCTTAGACGTGTGGTTGTGTAATTATAGAGAAAAGTGACTAGAATTTAAAAATGCGTACATTTTTTTGAAAATAAGGATGATAGGATGTTACGAGACCAAGTCCCCTGTTTTTCTAAGTAAGTAAAAAATGAGATAGGAGACCGAGAATTAGAACCTGGAAAGCTAGGTTTGAAATTAAGATTCAGGAGATTTCCGATTGTTAGTTTTAAAATAAATAGCAGATATGTTCGTTTGAAAACGAATTCGATTGTTTAGAAATGTTATTGAGAAAAAAGAATTTGATGATTCAATTCTGTTTATGAAAATTAAATTAAAATAAGGTTATCTAGAAGCGAACAATATAAAATGAAAAACATATTTAAAATAGGTTAGACCAAAAATAGGTTAGTGAATTCTTGTTTGCAGACATGTGTGAATAGTGCACGTGAGTTCAGACCACGTGAGTCGAGCACATGCTCAGACATGGGGGAACGAGACATGTGAAGCATGTCCAGGCGATGAGATCGATGCAGGTTTTTGGCAATGCGATGACGTCATGGCTGGGAGATGGGTTCTCAATATAGGGCTAATTTTTAAAACAAAACGGAGAGAACAGAGAGAGGATCGGACAGGGTTGGGCAGACAGAGCTGACATTGGTCAGAAGGAATCCACCTTTGGAAGCGAAGGGTTAGAAGTTGAAATCATGTAGTGACTTTGAATTCCTTGATGTGAAATCATTGACCGGTCGAAGAAATAAAGGACGTCATAATTTTGTAACTTCGTCTTGTGGTGTGTCATTCTCAACAAACAAAGGTATTGTGAATCATTTGAACTTTGTGTCCACTCATCGTAATAATGAACTTTGTGTATAAACCCCATACTTCAGAAATGTGTCCCCCTTTCTATCAATAAATAATGACTGTCCCTCCTGTGATAAAAGAACTGATAATCCTCATCTCTAAATATATGTAATAGAAATATTCACAGAAGGTATAAATGTATCTCGTCTATATATCTCCCCTCATTAATACGAATGTCCACATCCGTCTCTGTATTAAAATGTACCCCGTCTCTCTCCAATACGCAACTCATATGATATAATATCTCTCTGTAAATATGACCAGCATGCAACAGTAGGAAAGCAGACTTGAACCCGTACTGCGGAGGAGGAAAAGAACGTGAAAAAAAAACGCGACGTCTTTGCTGTTACGACCACCGCCAAATCGGAAGTGGCGTAGGTTTTAATTAAGGCTAGACAATCGAAAAAAAGGGATGACTTTCGAAAATATCGGCGAAAAAGAGACCCCTCTCTGTAGAAAAGTGCCCAGTTGAGGGTGAAGAAATTAATGTTTTAGCCAAATGTTCGGTATTGTCGTCTGAAGCTTGGATTAATTTGGTAGAGACCGGAGAGGTCAAATATTTAAAAACTTTGACCCCTATTATGACCCCTTGAAATTTATTGTTTTGGGCTCAAATCAAGTTATTAAGCTAGATCCATGTCCAAGGAACCTATATCTAAAATTTCAAGTGTTTCGACCCAAAATTAGCGAGGGAGTTTGGTAGAGTTCTCAAAGATAAAATTGTTGAACTTTGACCCCTTAACAACCAAATTTCTCGCCGAAAACCAATTACAAAGATTTTCTCCAAATCTTAATACCCTGTATATCAAATTTCGAGTTTGTAGACTGAAAATTGACAGAGTTATTGTGTAGGGAAATGTACACAGATAGACAGACAGACAGACACTTTCACTTTTATGGATATATAGATAGATTTATTATATATTTGACGATTTGCCCATTTTTTTTTGAATCTCTGTTGATTGTAAAACAATCCAAGACCTAGACCCACATTCACCGGCTTGAAATCTTCAGAGTAGAAATACAGGAACATTCACCAAGCTCAATTCAGCTTTTGGCCATTTTACCAAAGACAAATCGCGGATAAATTTGTTTGTATAGGTGCAGCTTTTCAACCAGAGAATGCAGAATAATATTAACACCCAGAAAAAGCCGAATGAAAATCAACCGGCGACAGAATCAGAACGAGGCGGTATTCTAAGAGAAATCACGCACACACACACACACACACACACACACACACACACACACACACACACATACACACACATTTAGAATAGCAAACATTTAAAAAGAAAAAAAACACTCAACGATTGTTTATTTTTAGGACAATTATTTTATCTTTGACGAAGAAAATCTGATGAAACTACTCTTACATGTTTTTGCTGCTTATGAAGAATACGGACCATAGTGAAATAATGATGTCATTATTTATAAACTCATTTATTTTGTATTTGGAGGCGAAGGCGTTTTGTAATTAATCTGTACTTTCAACTAACAATTTAACAAACAAAAGGTCCAGTAAAAATTGTAATTTAACTTGAAAATCTTATTCGTATTATTTGGATTCTTCGGACGATTGTTATCAAACGTTACACACGCATCTCCGTGATCTCGAACGTTCTTCTCGTCTCTAACGTGATCTCCATTTTTCTCTACCGGTGACGTAATTTCGCATGCATTTGCATAAGTGCTTTTGCACTATGTTACAACTCTTAACTGAATGTCAGGTGAACGGTGATGATTTAAAGCAACACTGATTGGTAATGATATTAATGTTTGGATAGACTTTGATTATTGAAGAAGGCATCTCAACAAGAATTTTTTTACATTGGGCTTAAAAACGGCAAATATATTCCATTAAAAACGGCAAATATATTCCATTAAAAACGGCAAATATATTCCATTAAAAACGGCAAATATAATCCATTAAAAAATGTTTTCTTTAAAATCTTTGGATTCGGCATTGAATAACCTGAAAAGGGTTGATATGCCACAAAACAAAAACAACCAACCAACCGGTGTGTCTATGTGATTGTGCCGTAACAAGACTACCCAAACAAAATCTGACGCCTATCACAGTAGCAAGTTGCCTTGTTTGGGGATGAAAAAGGGTATGAACTAAATGGAAAATAATTTAAAAAATACACGAAATAATTGCGTGTCATAAACGACCATAATAACGTTGACACATCAGTTCCTGTTAGATCGCCGAAATTAAGCAACGTTTAGCCTGGTTAGCACCAAATGGGTGACCATTAAGAAACAGCAGGCACTGTATGTAAGAGGTGTCGACAGCTCCCTGCAAAAGCTTCAAAAATCTAATCTAACGTCGTAATCCTCCCCGACAAGGATATACATGCGAATGAGAACTGCTTGTGAATTTGGTTTTCCCTTTCTGCTTCAGGAGAAGCCGGTTCAGTCAATCTAGGGTTAGTGTTGCTGGCTTTTGTGATAAATATTTTCAGAAAGTTTTCCATACAACGTCAAACCGAAGTTTAAAATAAATGAAAATTTAACGGATTACAGCACCGAGGGTTTAAAAAGAAAAAAAAATGTGCTTTGATCCCCGTTGAAATGTTTTGATTGTCTAGCAATCTGTTTTGAGATGAGGTGTTTACATCTTCGTGTGTTGAGCGAATTACCATTAGCGATAATGCGACACTCTAATACACACACACACACACACACACACACATATATATATATATATATTTGTGTGTATCAATATTAATATTTAACCCCCTTTTTATATTAGTATTTATTTGCTTCCCCACTAAAGCAACATATGACACAATGTCGTTTTTAATGTAGGGGAAGAATCTTCTCCCCAAAACAAGGGGAAACAAGAGTATTCTGGCAGTAACCAAAAATATTGTCTCAGTATAAAAGTCCCTCTCCATTGACCAAGGACAAACCAACCAAGTTCTGCATCCAAACAGATACCACACTTCGATCTCGGCCCGAAAGGCCAAGGACCCTTTTTTTTCTATTTATTTAAAAAGATTTATAGTACCCACATGAAACGTAATGAAAAGTAATCTTCCTCGGCTGCAATGCATTGTTGGACTGTTCCAACGAGTTCTGGAGACACCCATGGAAGTTGTCTTGTGTGAGCGTGTCAATGGTCCTCGTCAAAACATCTGTTATCTACTCGATTATCTCATAACGACAGTCTTTAGGGGTTTCCTTGGGCTTAGAGAATAACCAAAAGTCACAGAGATCAAGGTCTGGACTATAGGGAGGGTGAAGAACTACCTTGAGCCAATCTTGGTCAAATAGTCTGACAAGGACGGAGTTGTGGACATATGTATTTACGCAAATCTTCTGCATCTGCAGTTCCTTGCAAATAATTGTGTGCAGAGTTCGAACACTCATATCAAACAGTGAAATTATTGTCTCTATACACATACAACGGTCTTTATCCACGAAATCTTTAATTAGCCAATCAACTCTGGTATTTTTACTTCCTTCATACAGACTCCTTGCCTTTATTGGATCTCTTATGCCTACTCGAAAACATGCTCGATTCATGCAAGATAGTCCAAAGACAGTCTGAAGTATTCCATACGTTTCTGTGGCATTTTATCCAAGTTTAAAACATAATTTTATTGCATATCGTTTTTCTAAAGTGTCCTCATTTCCAGGTTGCATTTTTGAAATTAACCAGCTTTGACAATCAGGCTTTAGTAGGGTGTATTCCAGTTCCTGTTGTAGCTGTTCATTTGATCTTGAAATAATAAAAATTGTTCAGTCATCACATAAGCAATAAGATTCTGAATTTTTAAGAGTCTACGACAATTTCAAATGTCTGTACAAAAAAATTTGGAAACTTATTTAAGGCGCCTCATAATATATTTTTGGACATATTGACTTTTACTGAAACACACACAAGCAGTACAGGTTCTGTCAATTATGGTTCGGAGTCAACTGGCAATCACAAGATTAAGTCGACCAATTTCAACGACGAATTTCAAAAAGAAAAAAAAACGATAAGAAATAGAAATACAATAAATAAAAATAACAAACACGTTTAAATTTACTGAATATATTTATTTATTTATTCATCTATTTCAAGAAAACTTATATATTGTATTATTTATTTCCTTTTTTTCAAGAAAAGATGAATGTTTGGCGGATCTGACCGAGTTTTCCCCCCTGCCGTAAAATTAATTCTTTTTCACGTTCTCTTCTTTTTTTTTCTACGAATTATTGTCGTTAACAGACTTAACTTTCATATTAACAGAATTAAAAAAAAAAAATTATTTAATGACTTTTAACGTGGAGAGTCACGTTTATTTCATTTTGAAGGGGTATGAACGAATCGAATTTATATACGTAATTATAATCTTCGTATTATTACTAACCTTAATCGTAATTATAATCTTCGTATTATTACTAATCTAAATACGTAATTATAATCTTCGTATTATTACTAATCTTAATCGTAATTATAATCTTTGTATCATTAATAATCTTAATACGAAATTATAATCTTCGTATTATTACTAATCTTAATCGTAATTATAATTTCCGTATTATTACTAATCTTAATCGTAATTATAATCTTCGTTTTATTACTAATCTTAATCGTAATTATAATCTCCGTATTATTACTAATCTTAATCGTAATTATAATCCTCGTATTATTACTAATCTTAATACGTAATTATAATCTTCGTATTATTACTAATCTTAATACGTAATTATAATCTTCGTATTATTACTAATCTTAATACGTAATTATAATCTTCTTTTTATTACTAATCTTAATACATAATTTTAATCTTCGTATTATTACTAATCTTAATACGTAATTATAATCTTCTTATTATTACTAATTTTAATACGTAATTATAATCTTCGTATTATTACTAATCTTAATACGTAATTATAATCTTCGTATTATTACTAATCTTAATACGTAATTATAATCTTCGTATTATTACTAATTTTAATACGTAATTATAATCTTCTTTTTATTACTAATCTTAATACGTAATTATAATCTTCGTATTATTACTAATCTTAATACGTAATTATAATCCCGTGTAACCGGTATTGAGGATAGAACCTTCAGCCTCTAGAAGACTGTCACTTCAAACTGATTATGACTTGGCTTTAGGTTGGCGCAACAGTCCTTAAAGATTTGAGCTATATATGTGATGAGCCACTGTCCGAATAATCTACACATAGATAAAGCTTATTTTGTGTAGCTCTCTCTATCTCTTTCTTGGAAATGTATTGTAGCTGTTCATTTAAACCTTAAATCATAAAAATTGGTCAGTAATCTCATAAAATGTGTAGTAATAACTAGAGCTAGGATGACAGCTTATTCTTTTCATTGTTTTGACTCTCGAGTGTGTATCCGTTGGTCATGAGTTTCCTGGTTTTCTGGTCGAGTTGTCTCAGTTCTTCTTTTGTCCACCCTATAAACGGTCCAGAGTATCTTACTAGTGATACTGCCCATGTATTTATACCTTTTATTAGGTTTCTGCTATATAATTTCGTTTCCAGGAGTTTTCTTGTTCTCCTGAGGTATTCCTTTCCAATTTTCTCTTTCATTTCTGTTGCTCTGATGGTGTCCGCTTCGAGACTACCCAAGTATCTATAGTCGTCTTGTTCCCCTAGTGCCCTCATTTCTCATGCTTTTATACAGAGTGATGTGGTTCCCGATCGATTAGCTGGTTCTAACTCTGTCGGATATATACTCGAGAGTCCAAACAATGAAAAGAATATGCTGTTGTCATAGCCCTAGTAATAATGTGCCGAATTTTCCTGGAAACTATTAAAGGCATCTCGCATAATCTAATCTATGATTAATCGCTAAAATCGTAAAAAATCTGGTTTTAGATATAAAAATTGCTTGATTAATTTACGTAATTTTTGGAGTATGACATTTTTCGTTCCGTTACAGGTACGTAAATTGTATAGAGTTTACTCCATTTTTTTTCAATTCGTAAACTTTTTTTAGAGACGCACTTCACATGTGATGCAGATTCAAGACCTTTAATAACAAAAATATGTGTCAATCGATCGAGCCTCACCCATTCGCTCTCTCCCCCTCACTCTCCCCCCCCTCTCAATATCAATCGTACTTAACTCCTCAGCCGCCTGGATCACCTGAACTGTTATCGAACTTACCGGAAATCAGAAAGGCAGACGACTCGACACGAAATGTCGCCAGCTTTTATTTTGACTTCGTTTCTAATTTCATCGATATTTCCAGGGTTAGTTTTGTCGACATCTTCATTTTTCTTTTACTTCATTGCTTTTTTTTTATTTCAGCGTAAAGTTTTTTTGTTTTTTTTTAGTCTTATTTTCAATAACGTAGAATGATATCAAGACTAAAAGCCATTAGTGTTAATGCGACAGATTGATTCGTAGGTAGGGGGTATCAAAATGTACAATCAATCTATCTATCCATCTCTCTCTCTCTCTCTCTCTCTCTCTCGCTCTCTCTCTCTCTCTCTCTATATATATATATATATATATAGAGGTGAACGTGTCTGTGTGTCTGTGGACATTTCCCTACGCAATAACTCTGTCAATTTTCAGTCTACAGACTCAAAATTTGATATACAAGGTACTGAGATTTGGAAAAATCTATATGATTGATTTTCGGCCAGAAATTTGGCGATTAAGGGGTTAAAGTTCAACGATTTGACCTTTTAGAACTCTGCCAAACTCCTCCGATAATTTTGGGTCTAAACACTTGAAATTTTAGTTAAAGGTTCCTTGGACATGGATCTAGCTTAATAACTTGATTTGAGCCCAAAACAATAAAGGTTAAGGGGTTATAATAGGGGTCAAAGTTTAAAAAATTGACCGTTTTTTTGTGTTTTTTTTGCTTAGTATATACATCTAAACACCCGAGCAACGCCGGGCAACCATGCTAGTATATATATATATATATATATATATATATATATATATATATATATATATGACTGTTTACATATCGAAAAAATAAAAAAAATCCTTTCTCTTGTTCTCGTTGTATTCATTAGTCCCTACTTTTGAGTATCTCAAACTTGAATATATATATATATATATATATATATATATATATATATATATATATATATATATATATATATATATATACATTAGTGTATTTAGGCAGCATTCCTTTATTCAGGCAAACATTATTAAAAACAACAGAGATACCTTGCTTAATGATTCTTTTTTTCATTTTTTCGATCTTTCGTAAGATTTTTTTTAACTTCAAGATGTATTTACAAATGTTCCATGGTTCACACGAGCGCTTTCGATTCTTTCTTGAATCATCATCAGGTGGAGATAAAATATTCAAAATAGAAGTGAAATATATAGTTACGAATGATAAAAAGAGTCAATGAAAAGTCGATTAAAATATACATTTACGAGTGATAAAAAACTCGATTAAAAATTAAGATGATAAAAGGCAATGTTAGTAAAACCAGTCGTATACTGGTTATGCTAAATATTTCAGCACATTATTGCTACTTTCAAAATTAATGCTATTTATAGATGGGTGCCGGGTTTTTATATATAGTGCTTCAAGTATTTTTAATTTTTTACAATTACTTTCTCGTTGCAAAATCCTTGTGTTGTCCACGAGGACCTTTCTAAGATTAGAGGGGGGGGACAGCTATGTTGATTTGTTAAATGTGGGGTATATTGAGCTAGTACTGTTCAAATGCATCGTTAATCGACGGGACAATGTTGTTTTTGTATGTCCAATATATGCGTTTTTATTTTCGGAGTTACACTCTCCTAAGGGGCATTGAAATTTGTACACAATATTGGTTTGCTCCAACATTTCTAGTTTTAATATTTTATCTCCACCTGATGATGATTCAAGAAAGAATCGAAAGCGCTCGTGTGAATCATGGAACATTTCTAAATACCTTCCATCTTGAAGTTAAAAAAATCTTACGAAAGACCGAAAAAATGAAAAAAAAGAATCATTAAGCAAGGTATCTCTGTTGTTTTTAAGAATGTTGGCCTGAATATATATATATATATATATAAAGCTGCACGTCTGTATGTGTGTCTGGTCACGAATAGGCTCCTATATGGTTGACTATTATAGAAACCGGACCACATATAATAATAGAAGATGTATCAAGACACAGGAATGGGTATGTTTGATCTCGCATAATGATGATTCATTAAAATTGTGGGGTCTGCGTACGCGCCTGGTCCACAAAGTATGGAAATAAAAAATTAAAAAATTAAAAAAAAAACGTTTACAAGTGTTTTTGATATAGATGTACATGAGAATACTTTGATAAGTATGTTTTAACTTAAATAGGGACGGTATAATAAAATTGTGGGGTCTGCGTTCGCGCCTGGCCTCCATAGAATGGAAATAGGCACAAACTTTAATAAAGACTTTTCATATCTATCTGCGTAAGTATACTTTGATAATTATGTTTCAGTTTGAAGAAATATGGTATAATAAAATTATGGAGTGTTCGTTCGTGCCTGACCTCAATAGAATGGAAATATGTCACAAAGTTTAACAAGGTTTTTCAATATAGATCCACAGAATATTGTGATAAGTGTTTCAGTGTGAACAGGTATGGTATAATAAATTATGGTGTTTATCTATTTTATTTTTACTTTCATCATATTTTGCTTTGGTTTTGATACCCCCAAATTCGAAGCTATCTCTTTATAACCCTTCCTTTTCATAACCTATCATACTTTAATAAATCAGAGTCCATTTTCTGTAGACTGTTTTTGAACTCAGTCAACGACAGGTACTTTTGCTCGTATATATATATATATATATATATATATATATATATATATATATATATATATATATATATATATCTGTATGTGTGTGTGTGTTTGAGAATAATGGAAATTGTATTCCGACAAAATAGAGAAATAAAGACGAAACATTGATGAACACATATCTTAGTTTTTGGCCTTTTTTATTTCTCTTTCTCTCTCTCTCTCTCTCTCTCTCTCTATATATATATATATATATATATATATATATATATGTGTGTGTGTGTGTGTGTGTGTGTGTGTGTGTGTATTGACCATCTTGCAATTCATTCCTCTTATTTACTTGACATTTACAATTCTTGACAGTATCTGTTTCGTAGCACAAAATCAATCACTTTATTATTATTTCAATCAGTGAATCTACTTTGCCCTTAACTCATCAGAAATATAGAAACAATCAATCCGTCAAAAGGAAATAAAAGGCGTTTTGACATGATTAAAATCCGCAAATTGGAAGGGAAACTGTAAAAACTGTATAATATGTTTCCATTTCAAAATGACGTAATGGAAACATATTATTAGGTATTTACAGCTTCTCTTTCAATTTGCGGATTTTAATCATGTCAAAACGCACTTTCGTCGTTTTTAAGATATATAAATCTTCCTTTTTTTAAAGTACGATTCTTTCTTTATACGCTAAATAAAAAATATAACGGATTAAGCAAATAATATAGCCGATACTCGGATTTTTCACATACCTTATACATTAAACTATGTTGCTTTACTGTAACATTCAATCATAACCAGAAATTGACAGTTTATGTACTTCAAAATCACCCCATGTGTGATTTTGAAGCTTTTAAATAGTATATTCCTGACTATTTGCATAGTGTGTCTGTGTGTGCATGTGCGCGTGTGTATGTGTGCGTGTGTGTGCGTGTATTCGTCCGTGTGTGTTTGCGTGCGTGTGCGTGCGTGCGTCCATGTGTGTTTGCGCGTTTGTGTGTTCTTTGTGTGTGTGCGAGTGTGTGAGCGTTCGTGTGTGTGCCAGGGTATGTGTGTGCGTGTGTCTGTACGATACAAATAATTCTAATACTTGCGTCAACCAGACCCAGACACAGCAACGCGTGGCCGGGCGGATACAGCTGGTTTAATAATAATATATTTATATCATTATTAGCTCACATGGAGCTTTCACACAAGTCAACAAACGACTGATTGGAAACCTGTGGTGTTCTCTGGAAGCTGAGTGGCAACAAGTCTCCCAAGACGCCCCGTTCTCTCCACCTCCTTCGATAGCATTTGCAAATGAATTTGCATAACAGCCGCTTACCTTTGAGTTCTCGCTGGTAGTGCCCATTGGTTTATACTGGAATTTGAGTGGCACTCAGCCTCCCCAAGGTTCCAGTTCTCTTTGTGCTTGTCCAGCCGAGGTTTGGTTGACGCTCGCTCCTCGGTCTTTCAGTCATTATTGACCCTTCTCGGCCCTTTGGTATCACATTTTTATTGGGAGGGACGTTTTTCGGAATTGTTCCTAGTGCTCCTAGTATTATCGGTATTATTTTGATTTTCTTCATCATCCAAATCCCTTTTAACTCTCTGGCTAGCTCTGTGCATTTGCTTCGTTTCTCCTTTTCTTTCATACTCACCTTGTGGTCAGCTGGGACTGCAAAGTCTGCGATTTGACAGGATTTTTCTTTCTTGTTAATTATTACGACATCTGGTCTTCTTGCTTGGATGGGTTTGTCTGTCTGTATGTCCATGTCCCATAGGATTTTTTGGTTCTCGTTTTCGAGTGCTGTTGCGGGTTTATGCTTGTACCATTTGTCTGTAAGCTCAAAATGCAGTCGTTTGCACAATTCCCAGTGTACCCCCCCACTTGGTCATGCCTGTTTTTGTATTCCTTTTGAGCAAGTTTTCTGTATTCACTTACTATATGGTTTATCGTTTCGTCACTTTGTCCACAGAGTCTGCATTTGCTGTTTTCTTGTGTTTTATCGATCCTTGCATTAATATGGTTGGTTCTTATCGAGTTATCTTGTGTTGCAGTTATTAGAGATTCAATTTCTCGATTTATATGTCCTTTTCGCATCCATGTCCAGGTGTTTTCGTTATTCTCATCTTTTGTCATTCTTATGAATCTTCCGTGGAGTTGTTTCTCTTCCCATTTCTCTTTTCTCGTTTGTCTCTCTGTTTTCTATTTTGTTGTTTTTTCGGTGTCTCTCGCTGCCATAACTATCCTTTCCGTGTTTTGCATTATTTATTTTTCTAGTTCTTTTTCCGTGTCCTTCACACAGTCTTCTATACAGATCAGTATTCTCCCGCCGTCTTTCCTTTTCACGTAGAGTCTGTCAATATCGTCCTTTGGGTGTAGTGCGTTATGCATGGTCATGAGTTTCCTGGTTTTCTGGTCGAGTTGTCTCAGTTCTTCTTTGTCCATCCTATAAACGGTCCAGAGCATCTTACTAGTGACACTGCCCATGTATTTATACCTTTTATTAGGTTTCTGCTATATAATTTCGTTTCCAGGTGTTTATCGATGTATTGGAAAATTCAAGATGGCGGCCGATTCTCTCTTTAACACGGTAAGTTTGGAAAAAGGTGTAATAAATAAAAAAACCGGTTAAAATACTGTTAAAAACTCGCTCAATATATGTTACCGTGACATAGGTTGACATATATTCGGCGGGTTTTTAATAGTATGTTGTATAGTTTTTTTTATTTATAACACCTTTTCCCAAACTTACGGTGTTAAAGAGGGTGTGAGACGCCATCTTGAATTTTCCAATACATCGGTAAACACTGTATGTTTTTCGAGCTGAATAAATATGTTACATTGAATAAAAACACAAAAAATATATCCAGTTTGGCAGAAAAGTAACTTATCTTGCCTTTGATAACATTTATTTGTTATATATTTGTTTTTTGACAACTTTTTCGAATCTATGTGTACAGTAATACAAACCCGTGGCTTTCGTTTCATATAAAGCTAAACGGAGTCTACTTCCGGTGTCTTAACCTTGTCTACTGAATTTTTGGATTCATCCGCTCCGAGCCAAAAGGTAAATTCCAGATTCTGAATTAAGCGTTTGCGTTATGTTTCGCCATTTTGTTTTGTTTTTTTTTTATTTTGTAAAGGCGATTCTTATTGGCTGGTTATTAATAGCAGAAGAAAGGCGATTTGATTGGGTATTTTCTGCGTGAATTAGAGAATTAAAGTATAAATAATTAATTACACGAATACATCTATGCTTTGAAATGTAGCCGAAGAAAGTAACATGTGCGGGGTTGAGAAGTTTGCCTGCTGGATGCAAAATGCCTTATTCATATTACCAGGATTCTTTGGACTACTCTTCTTATCTTGAGTGTCATTTTCCCAAAGTTTCGGTAGATGTATCCTCCGACCTTTTTTATGCGTGTCTTGTTGAACTCATGAATGTTTGCTGTTGAACTCGGGAATTTAGACGGAAGTTCGTACTTAAGAAAATCAATTGTAAAAGTAATATTCTCCTGAAGGTTGAAGGTTCAATTCTCAGTATGGGCGACCAAAAAATACAATTTCGAATTACTTAGGGCGCCCATCCAATCATGGCTGAAGGAATGAGAGCATGTTACCCCCGTGAAGTAAGTAAAGTTAGTAAATTCCCTCCAGATTCTCGAGTTCGACAAAAAAATTCTCGCGTTCGAAAAGTTAAACCTTAAGGAGATCGAGGTGACGGAAACGTTGTGGAAATGACACTCAAGATGAGAACAATAGTCCGATGAATCCAAATAATACGAATAACCAATCCGCATCTAAAAAATTCAGAAAAGCAAAATGACTTATATTTTAATTTTATTTAAAAAATTTTTCGAGGTAGATAATGCTATTTTATGCCTTCTGGCGGTATTTTTTTACGAATAAGTACTTATTAAGACTGAAAGCCACTCAAGGATAATGATGAAGGATAATAGAAAGAGGATTTTGGGTGTAATTTTGGTAGCAGCGTAACTCTCAATCTCCTTATTTTGTTCTTTAGTTCTCGCATTCCACGAGTGATGTTTCTGACAAATAGGGATGTGTTACTGTTTTCTTAGCCAGAATTCTTTTTCTTTAATAGGAAGTCACAACTTATCAAGGCCCGATATGCCATTCGAGGATAAGGGT
The DNA here is from genome assembly GCF_053919585.1 of Euprymna scolopes. NCBI lineage: Eukaryota > Metazoa > Mollusca > Cephalopoda > Sepiida > Sepiolidae > Euprymna > Euprymna scolopes. Next base: position 107,172,130 of record NC_136503.1, read on the forward strand.
TAATGACTGTAAAGCGGCAGTGTAGTAATCGTTAATGGTGTAAGTCGGGTAGAATTTGATCATTTATGGGGACGGTTAAGCAAGAACTTGTTTACATTAGACTTGAAGGCTATCATACCGTAGTCGGCGGGAATATAAGGACAATGGAACTTTGTTGCACAGGCAGGAAATTCTAGAAGTGAAGCTTTGTTCATAGAATCTGCGTTTAAATTTAGGCACAGATTGAGCAAGTGGAGGGAGTTGTGGATAGTGGCTGTAACTAGTCGGATGCTTTTAATGAATGTTGGGCAAAGGTAGACCATATATTGGAAGTCAAACGAGCACTTGCCTAAAAATAACGACAGAGCAAAGACAGACTCGCAACACATCTTCTATGGAAATATACAGCACCGACGGTTTAAAAAAAAAATTCGCGTAAACAAGTAACTGGCCCGCGCGCCCTCCGGGGCCCAGGCGACAAGATCAAAGTGTAGTGCCTGTTCCGACAGATACTGCAAGCAAAGACCAGATATGGGGGCAACCACACATGCCTGACCTTTAACCAGCTCCCATTTCCCACCTCTCGGGAGCTGGTCCCCTTTTTCCCTTCCCCCTTCCTCCTTCCTCCACTCCTCACATTAAAAATCGGCCTTGTGCCTAATTTGCTCGGTGGGGGAGCAAATAAATACCAACTGGCCCCCGCGGCCTCCGTGGGCTTCGGTCCAAGAATAAAGTGTAGTATCTGTTCCGGCAGATACTGCAATTAAAGACCATATGTGGTGGCGACCCCACATATAAGACCTTGGTCAATGTAAGGGCAACCCTTCATACCAATTGTCACTATCCAGCTCCCCTACTGCCCGGAGAGTTGATCCCCATTTCCCCATCACTCCTCACTTTAAAAATCGGCCTTGTGCCTAATTTGCTCAGTGGGGGAGCAAATAAATACCTCAAAGTGTAGTATCTGTTCCGGCAGATACTGCAAGCAAAGACCATATGTGGGGGTAACTCCACATATCAGACCTTGGTCAATGTAGGGATCACCCTACAGACCAACAGTTCCTATCCAGCTCCCATTTCCCTACCTCTCGGGAGCTGGTCCCCCTTTTCCCTCCCCCTTCCTCTCTCTCCACATTAAAAGACGGTCTTGTGCCTAATTTGCTCAGTGGGGAAGCAAATAAATATATACTGCAAGCAAAGACCATATGTGGGGGCAACCCCACATATAAGACCTTGGTCAATGTAGGGAAAACCCTTCATACCAATTGTCACTATCCAGCTCCCCTACTCCCCGGGGAGTTGGTCCCCATTTCCCCTTCACTCCTCACATTAAAAATCGGCCTTGTGCCTAATTTGCTCGGTGGGGGAGCAAATAAATACCTCAAAGTGTAGTATCTTTTCTGGCAGATACTGCAAGCAAAGACCATATGTGGGGTCAACCTCACATATAAGTTATTGGTCAATATAGGGGAAACCCTTCATACGAATTGTCACTCTCCAGCTTCCCTACTTCCCGGGGATGGTCCCCATTTCCCCTTCACTCCTTATATTAAAAATCGGCCTTGTTTTTCAGATGCTGCACTTCAATTTCTTGTTCTGTCAGTGGAGGAGAAATCCTTCACGACTGAGACAATTTTTAATTTCTGTTCCTTTTCTTCACGTTAAAAAACGACCCTGGTGTCTAACTCTGACCCGTGGGGAGGCATTGTAAATAGGAACAAGCAACTTAACTTTGCCTACTGAATTTTTGGATTCATCTGCTCCGAGCCAAAAGGTAAACTCCAGATTCTGAATTAAGCGTTTGCGTTATGTGTCGCCATTTTGTTTCTTTATTTTATAAAGGCGATTCTGATTGACTGATTATTGATAGCAGAAGATAAGCGATTGTTTTTCTTCCTTCTCTTCTTCTTTCTCTTCTTTTTTTTACTGAATTTACTTTTTCCACTTTTATTGTTATTATGGTTGTTGTTGTTGTTTTTCTTCCTCCTCCTCCTCTTCTTCTTCTTCTTCTTCTTCTTATTCTTCTTTTTTTATCTCTATCGTCATTAATCTTCCTCGTTCTTTCTTTAATCTCTCCTTTTTCCCCCCTCTGCCCGTCCATTGTTTCTCCTCTTCTGAATTCTGCATACGCGCAGAGAAGAGAAAAGGGCATAAATTATTAGGTTCTTAAGCCGCTATTGAATTCTATCAAGGCAGGATTGGACACGCCAAAAAGCTCCTGTCCAGATGTGGCAACAGTATTCCATTTAAGGATGTACTTGGCTCTTCTGCAGATAGAGGATTATATCATCAGTGAGATACCTACTGGACCGGTAGAATGATCGATCACTTTTCCAACGATTTTTGCGTTCCATCAGGAGTGAAGGTCAGTTCTAGCAGCTTGTCAAGACATTTTATCTATCCCATCGAACACAGGTTTCGGTATTTCTATGTGAGTAAAACGAGTATCTTTCCCGATTGGTAAGCTAGCCCATCTATCTCCCCGTCTCTGTCTATCGTTGCATCCGACTCTAACTTGTTTCGCTTATTAAGAACTAGCCTATGTGCCCGGCCTTAAGCAGGCTCGAACCCGTAACACGCCAGAGGAAAAAGAGGTGAAAAGAACAAACTATCATACCGATGTGCCTACTGTGGTTGTGACGCCACGGACGGTCGAAATAAGGCCTTTTATGCGACGTCGTGAACGCGAGGGTTGAATGACTTGCAAAAAAAAATGTCAACGAAAAAATCGATCCTCCCTGTAGAGAAGTGCCCAGTTCAGGGTGAAGGAATTAATGTTTTAAGCCATTTTTTTATATTTGTCGTCCGAAGTGTCGAGCTTAAAAAGGATTCTATTTTCGTGAAAATTTGTCGTCTTTGTCAAAAGTTTTAGACATACATACATACATACATACATACATACATACATACATTTAAACAGACACGTGAGATTAATATTATAGATTATGGATTCGTTTTTCAAACATTAGGTGTAATGTCAAAGCGTGCGAGAGAAAGAGAGATGAGAGAGAGAAGGGTGAGTGTCTACCTGCCGTGTAACAGCGTCGTCTGGTATACAGTATGTGGGGTGGGGGAGAAGTGCATTGCTCGACACTGTATACTTCCTTTTTGTAAATGACATTTCGACAAGTTCATATTTACGCTTCGCATTATCATAAGAGAATTGACTTCTCGTATTTGCATGTACAATCTCTATTTTCCTCTTCCCTTGTCTTCCTACCTTCTACTACGAACACTCTTTCTCTCTTTCTCTCTCTCGTCTTCATCGTGTTCGTATCTTCCTACACTTCTTTCTCTTCTTTTGCTTTGCAGAATTTACTTTTTCCTCTTTTATTGTTGTTATGGTTGTTGTTTTTCTTCTCTTTCCTCCTCTTCTTTATCTTCATCTTAATTAATCTTCCTCGTTTCTTTCTTCAATATCTCCTTTTCCCCTCTGTCCGTCCATTAATTCGCCTCTTTTTCCTCCTGATTCTCAACCTTCCTTTTTTCCACTCAGAAGCTCCTGTCGCCTTTTTCAACCAAATATATAAATCAAAAAAATCAACCGATAAATACCATTATTTTGACAATGTGTCAAAGAACGACAAGAGTTGTCGATAATTTCAAATCCTGGAAAGGGGGGAAAAAGTACAACAACAATACCTTTACATACATACATACATATATATATATATATATATATATATATATATATATGGATAGATAGATATAATTTTACATATTATATATGCATATAAGAATATAATATATGTATATACATATATTACGTATATATATATATAATATTAAATATTATATATATACTTATAATAATAATATATAATATAATAATATAATATAATATTACATATTGCATATTACATATATATAATATTACATATTATATATACATATAAAAATATAATATATGTATATACATACACACACACACATACACACACACACACACACACACACACATATATATATATATATATATATATATATATATATAATGAAAATTACAATTGAATTTACCAAAATGATCCAAGATGGTAAAATTAAAGTAAATTATAAATATTAAATAGGAAATAGAACTTATATGAGAAGGAGGGTATTTCTTCGAAACTCCGCGGATTAAAGACTATCCATTTATCTAGTGTTTCCTTTTCAGATTAAATATGTTTTTAACTCATTTCAAAGTGTTTTTTAACATATTTCATTAACTGTTAGCTCATATATATATATATATATATATATATATATATATATATATATTATTCAAAAGCCTAATTTACAAATATTAATATAAAATATGAATATTTACCGATTCAATATTATGTTAAAAACTGCTTAAAATTCCAAATATATGTAGGAAATAAATTTATGCCAATTAAAAATTCACAAACATTTTTGTTAAAAAATAAGGAATACCAGACTTTTGCTTATTCCATGGAGTTTGGAAAATTCACACTTTTTTCTTAAGAATACAATTCAAGCAACTTATTTGAAAAAGGAACTTACTATTAAGCTGAATGATGAAAAATTAATAACTTTGTGTGTATGATGTTTGGAGAAACAGGGGGAGGTAAATTTATAGGCGGATCCAAAGAATTCAGAATAACTGTTTAGTTTATTGAGTAGATCTAGCGTTATGAATTGTTGTAAAAATTTAGTTTTAAGAAGTATTTTGCATCATTTAATTTTATACAAAGCTTTATACAAAATTTCAGACAGATTGGACCAGTAGTTTCCGAGAAAATTTCTAGAGTATATGTAGTATTGTAGTGACTAATCCGTATTAGCAATTATTAATACCTAACTCTGTACCAAACGGATACTCTAATAATTAGTTCGCTGCACTTTATAACAAAAGTCTATATAAACTTTCAGACAGATTGCCCCCCCCCAAAGTGGAACAGACAGAAATATAATATGAATAAATATGTAAGGTGGCTGTTAATGACAACGTGTCATTCAATTTCAACCATCTGGACTCACGCGTTCTATTTTTAATTATTATCAATTAGAGTAGATTATATCTAAGCATGGAGATAAATTAATTATATACATTTTGAGATTTATTATTATTTTTCGCGAAGTAAATAATTAAAAAGCTATGATGAGAAGGGAAAGTGAGGGAAGTGCACAATCAATAAATTATTTATGGTTTCTTCTTTTTACTCTTCCTCCTTGCGTCTTTCTATTTTACCTTTCTTTTTTTTTCTTTTTTTTTTTCTCCCTTGCGTCTTTTCCTTTTGTTCCTTATCTCTTAACCGTTTCACAAATATATGTAGGGATGATAGTAGTTGGCCGGGAGTACACAAGAAGGCAACGTAAGTCGTACATTTAATGACTATGTAAAGATTCTAGTCAAATTAAAAGCATCTTTATAAGTGAATAACCCCGATTAAATCTGAAACCCCTTTTAGCACAGATATGTCAAATTCACGTTCCTCTACTGTTTGAACCTATACACACTAGTATGTTTAAGATTTAGAGTGGCCATCACAGACGCATAGAAATATTTTTCTTTTAAATCTTTCATTACATCTCTATCTTAAAATCCTCCCTCCTTTTCCCATTCATTCCTATATCTAAACACAGACTCAAATCCGAACCCATATTGCGTCTTATTTACATACAACCAAATCTTATTTTTCGCAACATTTGACGGACCCTCCTGATATTAACTACCTGTGACGAGGAAGGCCTGAAATTTTCATCGCAAACTTTGCTTTCGCATAAGCTGTATCACCTAAAGAGGTATTTAGTTACTAGTAATCAGCTGACTGAAACATGCTCATAGCTGTGTAGTAACATATCACTGCTTAAGTAAAAACTAATAAAGTGTTTGATAGTACAAAACGTGTACGTTGCTTTAAAGAAAATAGCCGGCAGAACTCTAGGGGTCCCTTTCACCAATAAACTCATCAGAAGTTAATCGTTGGTTTCTCCAAAACATAAAAAATAAAAATATCACGTAGGAGCAGAGATTACATGGAGTGTGCGTGTAATTTTTTTTATCGAGGGGAAAAAAGAGACAAGTGGGAATACGAATAAAATAAAATATTTACAATAATATAAAATATATGTACAAATGGGGACAAAGAGGAGAATTGAAATATATCCACAAATAAGTGTAATTTCTTTCTGTCGACGGAGAGAGGGCCTAGGTGAAATAATAGAGACTGATTTCAAAATCCGCAATTGATTCTGAGAGTCAGTTTGGTGTAAAATTCTAAAACACTCTATTTTATACATATTGGCATACGCTGCATTTTCATGGAGGTATTGGCCAATGGCAGATTCCAAGGGGAAAGAGGGAGATGAGAGCAACAATGCTTGCCTAATATTGTTTTTGCTGGAATATGTTGGTATCAACCAACATATCGACGAGTCTGCAAATTTAAGGAGGTTCGATCTACATAGTCAGCAGCACACTGACAATTAAATTCATAAACTACATCACTTTTTGTGATGTAAGGTAAACCATTCTTAACAACTAGGGGAAATGCAGACTTTGCACGAATGATCAAACGCAGAATAACGGATGGGTAACAATTTGATACAGATTTAATGATTCGTCTACCCAAAAACTGACGGATATCCCAATCTAAAGAATTTTTTAAGCAGACAAGACACTTGGAAGGACCAAAGATTCTTGGAGAATTGTATTTTTTACTTTATTTTGAATAAATACTATTGCTAAGGCATGCATTAGCTTAATTATATTTATATTCTATAGAATAGATTCTTATTAACTATAGTTTTAGGGCCAGACTATAAGTGATCTATGTTAACTAGCTAAGTACATTTCTTTCACTTAGATGGGAAACGTACTGGTGATTATCTTTGCATGAAAACCAACACCTAACCGCATTTTGAAACACACCCTACCCCTTATACCATAATTTTCCAATTAGTCACTAATCCACAAACCATATTTGATCCTTTTGTTTCTAGTAGAAATTAATTTCAAATCTAGAACCTATACTCATACATAACTCCTTTCAAAATGTAACCTCATCTTCCACTCTAATCCCTATTCTGAGGAGTGTAACTTTGAAACAGATACTAATTCTTTGATACTAACTCTATTAATCCTAACTATCAATGCGGGGGCATAGAAATACCTGGCCTTGAAACCAGGCGCTGGGAAACCCCTTTTGGTGCTGATGGACCCGTAGATCTGATCAGATCATCCATCTAGATGAAGGAAAACTCCGATTTGTAAACCTGTGCCACTGACCTCATACATCTTTACGCAAAACGGGGGAGGGGGCCTCCTCAGTCCTGTACGACAGCCTCCCTAGAGTTGGTGACTTGATCAAATCACCGGTTTGCAAACCTAAACTGCCTATGGAGTAGATAGGCTCTGCCTATAGCCCGGCTTCCATACTCCTTCTTTGCCTATTAGCCAGGAGCAAAGGTGCGGCTGCAGGGAGTCATTAGAGACGTCCAGTGCTTAGCCTTGTTTCCTGACTAGGGCAATGAATGCCTCATTCCCTTCCCCTACGCCTGGGCATCTTGAGGGTGCTTGTTTACCATACATGCTAACATGATTGGACTGGGCCAATCCTATCAGACAGGTTTGAGGGTACCGGTTTGACAGTTGCTGGTTGCTGTTTTCGACTGACAGTACAGAAGCCCTAACTCTTTGGTAGCGCTTAGAGCGGCTGCTCTATCATACGTTGTATAATATCGGGATGTTTGTAGCGCCATGTCGCGCATGGAAAGGGACCCTGCAGTCATCTCTGGTGGGCATTCCCGAGGCCACATTCCTTCGGATGAGAAGCCGGCTGATGGTCTACTCATGTTGCATGATGGTGGCTATGCACATCCGTTTTGCCTAACACCTCACCCTAGATCTGAAACTATGAAATAAAATGAAATGACAGCTCAATCCAAAAACAACAACAACAAAAAAAAAACGTTCAAATCAGACAGTCAAATAATTTTCGTCCTCCCTTGAGGCTTGTATTTACACATATCCGAGGACTTAGAACTAATTTGATGATGTAGAATCATTTCTGCTAGCAAACTCCCCAGATATATTAGCACTAAGTGAAACTAACTTGCACTGCTCCATCCAATCTAACATCTTTAACATGTCTCGTTATCTTCCACTTTGTCGTAAGGATTCTGACAGGCACATGAACAGACTTGGAATCTATATTCGTAACACCCTCCCCATGTATAGGGAATCTAAACTATGGTCAGGTGACCAGCCCTTCGTGTGCTTTAAACTAACTTTACAACATAGGGTTAACTACCTGTATTTTCTTTATCGCTCTTTCTCCATCAAGGACTGTACTATAATCAATCATGTCTCTGACAACATAGATGTAGCACTCTCCCTTGACACTAGCGCCCAAATACATGTATTTGGAGACTTTAATGCCCACTAAAGAAATTGGCTTGGCTTTTTGAACTACACTGAAACAGCTGGTAGCGTTATCCATAACTTTGCTATATCCCATGTTCTGACACAGACAGTAACATTCCCGATCCATCTCCCAGATGGTCTCCCAGATCGTCAGGACCAGCAAGCCTCACTTTTGGATCTATTTCTGACAACTGTTCCTGATGATTGTGTAACAAATGCTCATTGTCCACTCGGGAATGCTGATCATGCTGTGATAATGATAGACATTAATCTAAACTGCCGACCCCAAGTTGAAGAGCCATTGCTCGAAATGACAAGTTACTACAATAAGGCTGACTGGGATGCCATTAGAGATCACATCAGAGATGCCCATGGGGAAATATCTTTTCTCTTCCAGCAGAACTGTGCGCAAATGAGACTACTGAATGGTTCAAAGCAGCAATTGAAGCACATGTTCCTACACGGAAGTTCTATAGTAAACCCCATTCTCCCCAATGGTTTACTTCTACATGCGCAGCTGCCATTGCTCAGAGGAAACATGCACACCGTAGATTTATCCGGCATAAGTCATGTACAAACAGATAAAAGTATATAGAAGCTAGAAATAATTGCAAGAAAGAAGTAGCAACAGCTAAGAGTGAATATACTGAAACCACCAGGAAACGCATTGAAGCACAAAAATTAGGAACTCGTGATTTCTGGAAAATCTACAATAGTGTAGTAAATAATGGGCAATCGACAATACCCCCACTATCAAACAATCATGAGGTTGTTTGCACAGCAACTGAGAAAGCTAACATGCTTGCTCGTCAGTTTGCTTCAAACTCTACCTTGGACCCAGCAAGCCATTCCCTCCCTGATTTTCCTCTGCGGACAGAAACCACGCTAGATGATCTAAAGATCACACCCTCCCAAATACATGATATTATAAAAGGCCTAGACACCTCAAAAGCGTGTGGATCTGACCTCATACCGGCTGTGCTATTAAAAAAATGCTCCGCTGTGGTCGGTCTAGTTTTCTCTAAACTATTTAACAAATGCCCGAACGAATCTTGTTTTTCTGGCTGCTGGAAAATTGCTTCTGTGGTACCAGTTTACAAAAACTCTGGTGAAAGGACTGACCCATTAAATTATCGCCCAATTAGCCTCCTCCCTCTTTTCGCCAGAATATTTGAGGCCTTACTTAATCAAGCTCTAGTTCAACATCTTACAGCATTACACCAATATGGATTTAGGCAAGCCTGTTCTACTGCAGATATTTAACTGCAATCTCAGAACGTTTATGTCAAACACTGGATAAAGCAGGGGAGGGGAGGGCAGTAGCCCTTGATATATCTAAGGCTTTTGACAGGGTATGGTACGATGATCTTCTGATGAAAATAAAGTCCTATAGTATTACAGGACGAATGCTTAGCATAATTAGATCTTTCTTAAATGAGAGAAGAATCCAGGTTGTACTCGATGGGCGTATATCCAAAAAATTTAATATAAATGCGGGTGAGCCACAGTGATCGATTCTTGGACCTTTGTTATTTCTACTATTCATAAATGATTTGCCTGATAAAATTGTCTCTGAGATGGGTATATTTGCCGATGATACCACGTTCTATAGCAGGCACGTGGGGAAAACTAATGAGCACATATCTAAAGTAATGGCCAAAACACTACAGGAATACCTTAAGTCTGTATTGGAATGGGGTCAAAAATGGATGGCAACGTTCAATGCTGCCAAGACAAAGCTCGTTTCCTTTAATAATTACATGAAACCTTACCAACCACCAATAGCTATGGCTAGAGATACTTTACCTGAGAGCACTTCGTTAAAGCTCCTTGGCTTAACGTTCACAGGAAACGTGCTAGAAAGTTACTGACGCCTGAAAGTATCCTGTACCTCTACAAAGCCACCATTCGCCTGTGTATGGAGTACTGCTGTCACGTTTGTAATGGAATGGGGACATAAACCAATGGTCACATTCAATGCTGCCAAGACTAAAATCGTTTCCTTCAGTAATTACAAGAAACCTTCTCTACCACATATAGCAATGGCCAATGACTCTTTGTGTGAAAGTATATCCTTTTAACTCCTCGGCCTAACGCTCTCAGGAAACATGAGTTGGAACAATTACATCGAGAGTATCGCCAGGACCGCTGCGAAGAGGGTAGGTTCTCTCTACCGTGCTAGAAAGATACTAACGCTCAAAAGTATCCTATACCTCTATAAGGCCACCATTCGCCCATGTATGGAGTATTGTTGTCACGTTTGGACTGGTGCATCTGCTACTAGTCTCTCGCTCCTGGACAGGATCCAAAAGAGAGTCGCCAATCTAATAGGTCCCGAACTGTCACCTAAACTGTCATGCCCTGTCCCACCGATGAAATGTTGCATCCCTCTGTTTGTTTTACAAGTATTTTAATGGTGAATGCTCTGACGAACTACAAGGCCTTGTACCCCCTCAACAAAAATACCCCCGACAAACCCGACAAACAGCGAAATCCCACCCCTACACAGTTGAGATCCCTAGATGTAAGAAAACCCTCTATTCTTATAGCCTCTTCCCCAGAAAGGCAGGACTTTGGAATTCTCTTCCGGTTTCCTGCTTCCCCAACTGTACTGACATGCAGAAGTTCAAGTGTAATGTGAACAAGCATCTTGCTGCTAAACTCCCTACATAGTACCCCTGATGCTTATGTCCCTGATAGTAGCCCCCTACATCAAAGTGGCAACGTACCTTGTTACGGTGAAAATGTAATAAAAAAAATATAATATAATTAATTAAATTCTCTGCATAACCGTTGCGTTGGCGGTTTTCAATTCGCATTCTAGTTTACCAGAAGAACAATTAGTAAGGGCTCTATAGACTAACGTCCGAATGAGTCCAATTTTCCTGGAAGTAGACACAAATTAACGCCAGTTCAAATATAGGCTAATAAATGTCGGCTTGCGGTAGACTGTAGTAAGAAAAGAACTCTTATTGCGTTCAACTAAAACGTTCAGGAAAGGCAAGACACCTTTATTCTCGTTCTCCATAGTGAATAATAACGTGGTATGAAGAGAATTAAGCTTGTTGAAAAAGACTTTTGCCTCGTTTTCAGAGGAAAAAGCTGCGAAGATGTCGTCGACGTATCTGAAATATATTGATGGCTTCGATGCATCATTAAACAATGCAGACTCGTAAAATCACACAAAAATATATGCTGGTGCAGGGCCATGGGGAGTATCCACATGAATACCATCGATCTGACTGCACATAATGTTGTCGAAGCTACATTCTAATGCTTTAGTACAGATCAATATGAGTTCAATAAATATATCCCTGAGGAAAGGTTAAATAACTATTATAAATTACTGTTTAAAATGATATATAAAGTAAAGGTATTATAACGTAGAATTATTTAAGAAATACATTATTTGAAATCAAAATTAAAAGTGCCGCAAACAACTTTCATGCCAACCTAATATATATATATATATATATATATATATATATATATATATATATATCTACGAGGGGCTTTCAATAAGTAATGCCCCTGACCCACTTCCCATAGTAGTAGAGCAACGAAACTTGGCACAGTTATTAGTCTTTCCTTTCTCTACATGGGAACCATCCAGAGTTATGCATTTCTCCCATCGTTTGATGCAGCTCTGGAGACCGTTTTTGTAGAACACCCCAGGTTGGTCCTCCAATCACGACGTGACTTCAGAAATACAGGGTTCCACCATCTGGGAAACGCTTTCCTTTCAAAAACAACTTCATGGATGGGAAGATGTGAAAGTCAGAGTGTGCAAGGTCAGAAGAGTAGGGAGGATGGGGATGGATTTCATAACCACAGGCCCGTGCTTCGGATCTGGCTATATGCGAGTTGTGGACCGGAGCGTTGTCCTGCAGGAGGAGGGTACTTTTGCTGATCTTGCCCCGCCTCTTGGCTTCTTGATTTTGATAGCTTCTCTTAATTTCCTCAAAAGTGAAGCATAATAGGCTCTTGTAATTGTGGTACCCCTTACCAGGAAATCTGTTATCACTACTCCGTCTTGGTCTCAGAAGACTGTGAGCATGACCTTGCCAGCGGAGGGCCGCACCCTTGCCTTCTTTGGAGGTGGTGAGTCCAAGTGCTTCCACTGAATTGACTGGGCTTTGGTCTCTGAATCATAGTGATGGACCCAGGTTTCATTCTGCGAAATCAGTCTTTTGAAAAACTTTGACTCATCTTCTTGACACATCTCCAAATTCATCCTCGAGCATTCGACGCGTTCTCGCTTCTGGAATGCTGTGAGCAACCTGGGAATCCATTTGGCAGACAATTTATGCATATGCAAATAGTCATGAATGATAGTTTCCACAGACCCTGTACTAATCTTGACATCCTGGGCTATTTGGCGAATAGTAATGCGCCGATCTTCCAAAATGGCAGCCTCAACTTGACAGACAGATGCCTCATCAATGGCAGGAGGGGGCGATTAGGTCTGGGAGCTGTTTCCACAGACTTCCGGCCATGTTTGAATTCACGATGCCAGCGTTTTACAAGGTCATATGATGGGGCATTATCACCATAAGTTTCTTTCATTTCATCAAAAGTCTCCTGTGATGTGCGTCCTTTCAAATACAAAAACCGGACCACTGCTCGACATTCAGCAGGCTCCATTTCACACCTGACTCAGTTCAAGCACCTGTAAAACAGAAACCACAATTAGTTCAGAGCTGTAATTTACCACATAGCCCGTAGAGATATAAATCATTGCACATGCAACATTTCACCTAGATCAGACAGCTCGAAGTTGGTCAGGGGCATTACTTATTGCACACCTCTCGTATATATATATATATATATATATATATATATATATATATTTATATATGTATATATATATTAGTTTTAAAACAGTAATTTACGTACACGCGTATTTCAAGGTAACTACCTCTCATCAGCGTAGCTTGATTGTTTCTAGGAATCAAGCACAGTCCGGCGCGTTAACCGTTAGGCCATGAACTCCTAGTTTACTTTACTGTTAATTTTCATCGCTTATAAATTTAGATTTGTTGTTTTTTTTTAAACGATAAGTACGGTTAAATAGTGGCTTTGCCTCGAAGCTAATTTTTTATTTACTTAGAAAGTCACCCATAACGTGTTTGGACGTATATAACATTTTATTTATTTTTATTAGTTTTAAAACAGTAATCTACGTAACTAACTCGCTTCAGCGTAGCTTGGCTGTTTCTAGGAATCGAACTCCAGACCATGTTTACCACAGTCCAGTGCGTTAACCGTTACGCCATGAACTCCTAGATGACTTTACTGTCTATAATATATATATATAAATATATATATATTATAGACAGTAAAGTCATTCTTAGATGACTTTTCTGTCTATAATATATATATATATATCCATATATATATATATATATATCCACACACACACACACATATATATATACATATATATATATATATATATATATATATATATATATATTTTTAGAATGTGAGAGATCATATAATTATTTCCACAACTAACAAAGTCGCAGCTCACCTTATTTTATTCGTAATCTCACCTTTCCACTTTTCCCTTCCGCCCCTTTCACTCGGTAAAATTTATACGTACACCCCATTAAGTGTGTTCTTACGAGATATTTTATTTATTTTATGATCAACGATTAACTCCTGATGAGTCTGTTGATAAAAGGGGGTTTTCAGCTATTTTGTTAAAAGCAATGTAAAATTTTTGTACCTCTAAACAGTTATATATATATATATATATATATATATATATATATATATATATATATATATATATATATATATATATATATATCGATCCTTGGCAATAATGTCTAGCTATACTAATGAGGAGAAAACTCTGAAACATACTGCTCCAGAAGATATCTCACTACTGATGCAATTCTCTATCTTTATAAAAGCCAAGTACATCCAAGGATGGAGTACGTCTGCCACATCTGGGCAGGAGCTGCTAAAAATAGCCTATCCTGCCTTGACAGAGTACAAAATAGACTTCGTGGTTTAGTGGGGAATGCCCTTTTCTCTTCCCTGCAACCTCTCTCTCACAGAAGAGACGTTGCAAGCCTGTCTTTGTTTTATCGCTATTTCCATGGCAGGTGCTCGTCTGAGCTCCAATCCCTCGCCCCCCCCCCCTCGCCAATCTTTCACGAGAAACACCCGTCTGGCTGAAACTACTGTCAATAATTTTCCCCTGTGCCTAAATCAAAACGTAGATTCCATGAGCAAAGCTTCTTTCTTCGAACTGCACGCCAGTGGAACTCTCTGCCGTTTACCTGTTTCCCACCTGACTACAACTTGGACGCATTCAATTCCAATATAAGCAAACTACTGACAAACCGCCCCATAAGTATGATACTCTATCAAAACCCCCAATACTAATGATTACTACAATACTATCTCAGTGATTACTGTACACGCAATAACCCTTATCCCTGAGTGGCCTTCAGGCCTTGATAAGTGGTGACCCCGATGTAAAAAAAAATGTATATCACTCACTTTTATGCACGGAGTAATTATTAATTAATAATTAATAAATAATATATATATATATATATATATATATATATATATATATATATATATATATATATATATTCTTCGTGTTGCCGAGTTCGAATCTGTCGACTGGTGTTAATCGTGACACCCTGCACTGAAGATTACCGAGAGGATGAAACACAATTTTCTGTAGGTATTTAATTATTATAATAAAAAATAATTATGACAGCCCCTTTAAAAAACTCGTTTCTTTTCGTTGAGCACTTTCAGTTGAATTAAGTCGGTCAATTTAGCTCTTATGCATAGGACATCGTATAACGATTAAATCACTATCTGACTGACGTAAAGAACATTTAAAATTAAAATGTTTGAATTCACCGTTATTTCACGCGGTTAATGGTAGCCGAATTGATACGGTCTTTGCTAAGCCAGAGATGGCTCGTGTTGCCGAGTTCGAATCTGTCGACTGTTGTTAAGCGTGACACCCTACACTGAAGATTCTCGAAAGGATGAAACACTAGTGTCTGTAGGAATTTAATTATTATAGTAAAAATAAGTTATAACTCGAGTTTTGGACTTCCGGTTTGTTGGCTATCATAGTTCTTGTAAGAGGCAACGTTGTTTGGGTGTGGAAATAATTATATATTCTCTCTCACATTCTGAATTATTTATATATATACATATATATATATATATATATATATATATATATATATATATATATATATATATTAGAAGAAATTTATTCAAAATTAATTCAAATTTTTTTAAACATTTAAAACCTGCAAAGAAGGTATACAGGATTTTTAATTATCCAACAAGCAGTAAAAATAAACTTGAAAAACCTTATTCCACGGAGTTTCGAAAAATGCAATTCTTCTCATCAGAAGAAAAGAGTTTGCACAGTATACAATAAATTTTGCAGATTTATGCATTAAAGGAAACTACAAATATGGATTGAATCATATTTGCATTAAAACGTTTTTCACAGTTTGAGAAAGTTTTTGAAGCTTCATAACAATGGAAGCAGGAACAAAGAAAAATGTAGAAGTATATATATATATATATATATATATATATATATATATATATATATATGATTAGTTTTTTTTGGAAAAAGAATTCCATCAGAGTGCTCAATTAAAAGGAAAATCCAAAATGTAAGAGCGTATTTATATTTTGTGTACAGAAAGTTCTTAGTTGAGACAGATCATTGGTACCGTCGGTTTCAAGCCCGATAATAAGGCCCGTTTAAGGTATCCTTATCATGCTCTCTTCAGCCAATATTCGTCAGACGAAGATTAGCTGAAGAGAGCTTGATAAGGATACTTAAAACGGGCCTTATTATCGGGCTTGAAACCGACGGTATCAATGATCTGTCTCAACTAACAACTTTCTGTATACAATATATATATATATATATATATATATATATATATATATATATATATATACAGTAAAACTCCTCTAATTTGAACTTCCTCTAAAGTGTGACTTCCTCTCATTTGGACTTCTTCTAAACCTGGACTTTCTCTAAACTTGAACTGTCTCGTCATTGAAATTGTATTAACTGTTTACATGGTTTAGTCAGATATTGCGCAGAAATGTTAATATTGGTACTATGCAATTAATGTAGATTAGCTATTGATAATTAATTTACACTAACTTAAATCTTTTTCAGATTGCTATATTTAAAATAGTGTAAAACAACCCATACCAATGGCTTGCAACTCTAAAATCAGAGAATACATCTGGTCTAGAAAAAATTCTTGAAACCAAAAGGTTACCGACCAACCACGCTATTCTTAAATCACTTAATTCAAATGATGTTGAAACGTGGGTGCTACAAGATGAGGAAACTACTGATCAATATCCTGAAGGCATTAAGTGTAATGAAAATAGCGACAACTCCCATGTCCTTGACCCTAATGTAAATAACCAAGAACACTCTGATGAAGCAATATCATGGGATGATACAGAAAAGTCTATGGAGACGGTCATAAAATTTCTCGAAAAAAGTCCTTACTTTAGTGACAACTATATTTTGCAAGTAATGTCACTCCGAAGAGATATAATCATAAAGAAGCTACAGAACCAAGAAATTGTAGATTTTCGTGATCGTTTACGGAATACAATGGCAGCGCCCGAGAGCTCAATCGATGAAAATAGAAACTGCAATGAGACTCATTCAATCAATAAATAAAAAAAAAACAGTATTTTACATAAATGTATGATTCCTGTAGATGATAACTTAGGTAATAAATACCTAACAAGTAAGAGTAAATTTAATTTATTTCTAATGTGTTTGTTCCTGGTAATAATATGTAACAATTCTTACTTGCAATATATCGTAAACTCAACTCAATATATACTTGAAGTGTCATATAGCAATGAATTTCATTTACTATTTCTTGATTCGTAGAAAATTTAAGTTAACTTCAGCACATTTTTTTTTATCACGAAACTTAAAGAGCATCCTCTAATTTGAACGAAGCGGATGTTCAAATTATAGGAGTTACAGAAAATGAACTCTGATTTATGAAAGTATGATAGGTTATGAAAAGGAAAGGTTGTAAAGAGATAGCTTCGAATTTGGGGGTATCAAAACCAAAGCAAAATATGATGAAAGTAAAAATAAAATAGATTCGCACCTGACTTCCATAGAATGGAAATATGTCACAAAGTTTAACAAGGTTTTTAAATATAGATCCACAGAATATTGTGATAAGTGTTTCAGTGTGAACAGGTACGGTATAATAAATTATGGGGTTTATCTATTTTATTTTTACTTTCATCATATTTTGCTTTGGTTTTGATACCCCTAAATTCGAAGCTATCTCTTTACAACCCGTCCTTTTCATAACCTATCATACTTTCATAAATCAGAGTCCATTTTCTGTAGGCTGTTTTTAAACCCAGTCAACGACGGGTACTTTTACTCGTATATATATATATATATATATATATATATATATATATTTATTCAAACACCCCCTGTAATAGTTAACACATAATCTCAATCAATAAATTACATAAAAAACACACATTTCATTTCTTTTACAAACATATATTTGCATTTCAACAGATATATCTTTTTTCCAGTAAGAATATTAACTGCGTTCATATTTTTAAAGTTACATCAACTACTATATGATGTCACTGAAATTTCCCTCTCTTTAACAGCGCCAACCCTCCCCCTTCCTTTTTGAATTTCCAACGTCTTTTTCCGTTTTTTCTGAAATAGAACTGCATCACACCGTGCACGTGAAACATTTTCAAATATTTTATGCTGGTATTTTTTGTTTCTTAATCTGATTCATCCAGAGGAAGTCTCGAAATAAAGACGAAACGTTGATGAACACATAATACGGTTTGCTCCTTTTTATTTCTCTATTTTGTCGGAATACTATTTTTATTATTTTCATCATATATATATATATATATATATATATATATATACACATACCTTTAGATATCAGTATGTTTACACGAGACAAATGCATTGAAATATAAACCAAGCTAAAATAATGTTGAAGTAAATAACTTTGTGTACGTTTATTTGCCTGCGACAAATAAATAAGAAGACATTGGGATAGGCTACAGTGTTCTTTTCTTGAAGAACATTTTTACTTTTTCATTCTATAGAGTCAGAGTGAAAGTAGACGTCTCTTTTTTATTATCAGTTGCATTCATTTCTTAATGAACATCACCAAAACATGGCATGCATTTACTCTCTGTTATTTGGAATAAATAAACAGATTTGAATTCATTTTTATAATAAAATTTCCAAGGCTTCAATTAAGAATTGGAATTACTTGCAATAAAAGTTAAAGGCTGATATTTAAACATAGGTCTAGTATGGTGAAGTTAGACAAAAGTAAAATTTGAGCAAGTGGAGTTATGAATCGTTATAGTTACCTGTCTCAGCTTTGATGTGTCACAGGAACGGGAAGACACTAGTCTGACGTGACGAATCGCCTTATTTTTTCACTTAGTATGGCGAAATTACTTAGGGTTTATCAAAAAAGGTACGATAGTGAATAATAATTGTAGTTTAGATATCCAACAGAAAAATTACTTTTTAAAATAAATAAAATAAAGAAAAATAATTGTAGTCTAACAGAGAGAGAGAGAGAGAGAGAGAGAGAGAGAGAGAGAGAGAGAGAGAGAGTGTGAGAGAGAGAGAAAACAATAAGATTGGAAAATGAAGCCACAAAAACTATATATTGGTGAATAGAGAATAGTTCATTTATTTAATAAAGGTATACAAATATTTAGTTGGGGAATAGAGGGGACTCTTTATACCAAGGTATTTCGAAGCCTAATGCTTCTCATCAGAAGTGTAGAGATTATGATAGGTAACATAATAGGGATGCGACTTCTAGTGTGAGATTCATCATGCGCGAAATAAATCAATGAAATTATTGATGTTGTTGGGGAGATTTATATCGAATTCTAAGATAAATGACGAGCTTTATATTATCTCGATAAATCTGTTCTTATAGAATTGAATTTACCTAACTGTCTAAACAATATATATATATATATATATATATATATATATACAGCTTACACGCACATGCATATATTAGTGATTTTTAATTGTCTTTTGGTTTGTTTTAAGTTTTTATTTGTATACACATTTAAAGAGTTTTTTTCGATGTAATTTGAATCTTATATTTTTGTGATTTAAAGATTTATTATCAAGCATATTATTTTATTTTCATTATTAATGATTTTATTATTAATAATTTTATGATACGTCACAGAGACAGAAAGACACTAGTCCGACGTGGCGAATCGCTTTTACCGTTTCACTAAGTATAGCGAAATTATTTGGCGTGTATAAAAACAGGAACGATATTAAATAATGATTGTAATTAAGATAGAAAACAGAAAAAATGATTTTTTAGAATAAGTAAAATAAATAAAATTAATAATTGTAGTCTAATATATATATATATATATATATATATATATATATATATATATATATATATGTGGAAGTGTCTGTGCTGTGTGTGTGCCTGTCTGTCTGTGTAGATTTCCCTACACAATCACTTTGACAATTTTCAGTTTACAGACTCGAAATTTGATATACAGGGTATGGAGATTTTGGGAAATCTTTGTTATCCGTTTCGACCAGAAATTTGGCTAAATGCAATTTGGCTAAATGCAACGATTTGACCTTTGGTCAAAATTCAACGATTTGAGCTTTGAGAACTCTACCAAACTCCTCCGATAATTTTGGGTCTAAACAATTGAACTTTTAGATATAGTTTTCATGGGCATGGTCTAACTTAATAACTATATAACTTAATTTGAGCCTAAAACAATAAATGTTAAGAGGCCATATTAGGGGTAAATTTAAAAAAAAATTATCTACTGCAGTCTTTACCAAATTACTCAGACACTTTCTGGTCTAAACCTTTGAAATTTTGCATAAATGTTATTCAGAGATTTAATCTGTTTTGGTCGAAAATTTGAGCTAGCAATATGTAAATGTATGTATGTATGTTTGTGTGTATGTGTAAAACTTTTGACAGAGGCGAATGATTTTCACGACATTGGTAACGTTTTTAAGCTCGACCCTTCAGACGACAAATATTGAAAAATTAGCTAAAAACATTAATTTCTTCATCCTCAACTGGGCACTTTTCTACAGTGAGGGGTCGCTTTTTTCGCCGATATTTTCGAAAGTCATCCCCTCTTTTCGATTGTCAAGCCTTAATTTAAACATACGTCACTTCCGGTTTGTCGGTGGTCGTAACAGCAAAGACGTCACGTTTTTTCCCGTTCTTTTCCTCCTTCGCGGTACGGGTTCGAGCCTTCCTTCCTACTTATTTTTTGCATAGACATCAACACTTATCAAGGCGAAGAGGCCACTCGAGGATAAGGATTAAAGGGTGTACAGTTGAAATTGGACAATATAGTAATTGTTAGTAGATCGAAAATCGATAAATTTGTTAACAAGTGGAACGGCTAATCGAGAACTTGTTTACCTTAGACTTGAAGACAACCATATTGTAGTCAGCTGGAAAGCAGTAAAACGGAAGACAATTCCACAGGCGTGCAGTTCTAAGAAAGAAGCTTTGTTCATGGAATCTAAGTTTAGGTTTAGGCGCAGATAAAGAGTGGGGGGGAATTATTGATAGTGTTTTCAGCTAAACGAGTGTTTATTGAGAAAGTTTGGAGAGGGGGGACCATATACTGAAACTCATTCGAACACTTTCCATGAAAATAACGATACAGCAGGGATTAATTAGCAACGATACATTAGAGACAAACTCGCAACATCTCTTCTGTGAGATAGAGGTTTCAGTGAAGAGAAAAGGACATCTCCTACGAGGCTACGAAGTCTATTTTGAACCCTATCAAGGCAGGACAAGTCCTTTCTAGCAGCTCCTGCCCAGATGTGGCAACAGTATTCCATCTTTGGACGTACCTAGCTCTTATATAGATAGAGAATTGCATCAGCAGTGAGATATCTACTGGATCGATAGAAGGATCCCACCAGGAGTAAAGGTCAAGCCCAGAAGTTTGTCAAAACTTGATGCCTCCGGAAGACAGGAGCGATTCATTTCAATTAATGCCAGATGTGGAGCCGAGTGTTGATTATATAAAGAGAGAAGCTTGGTTTTAGATGCATTAAAAGTAACCAGCCACTCCTTTCCCCATTGTACTACGTGCTCAAGATCAGAGGAGAGAGAATCGGAGAGAACTTGGTCGTTTACTGTCTTAGATATGCTACCATAAATGGTAGTGTCATCAGTATAAATGTCTACAAATGATGTAAGGATGTGTTTTGGAAGATCATTAATGTAGATCAGGAAAAGAGTTGGGCATAGGATGGACCCCTGAGGGACTCCAGCATTAATACTGTGAGCTTATGATTTTTGCCCCTCAACTACTACTCTTAAGAACCTATCAGAAAGAAATAGTTTAATAATTGAGAAGACATTTCCAGCTATACCATAGCTAGAGATCTTGTGAAGTAAAACTTTATGCCATACCCTATCAAAGGCCTAAGATATGTCAAGAGCAATTGCCCTAGAAAGATTGCCTCCGTCGAGAAATTCGCTAATCCTATGAGATATAACTGTAAGCACATCTGCTGTAGATCTAGCAGAACGGAAACCATATTGAGTGTCACTAAGAAGGTTATTTTTTCTGAGATGGTTGATTACTTCTGTATTTAACACAGATTCCAGCAACTTACTCATGACGAACTACCACTTTTTTTTTGCTCAATATACACCTCCAAACACCCGGGCAACGCCGGTCACCAATGCTAATATATATATATATATATATATATATATATATAATGTTATAATGGAATAAATCCAGAGGAAATCCGGGTATGAGAGCTCAATGTGGTAAACAGAGCAATAAGATAAAAATTATAACACGGAAATTACATAATTGTCGATGCAATAATTTATTTCAACCTTATGGTATTTTCAAGCATCTAAATCAGACAATTACATTTTTGATACTGAAAAAGAAAAGAAAAGATCAGGCTTCGACCCTCAAAAAACCAAAGGTGGTGGTAGTAGCAATCCACTTAATACATTTATAGAGAGGGTGGTAGGGATTTAAAAAATAAAAATAAAAATTAAAAATAACAAATAAAATATTAGATTAGACACTTATAAGCGGCAGCTCGATGTAACCATAGATCCACACACACACACACACACACTCACACACACACACACACGCAACACATACACATACACCTACACCCACATACACACACACGCCTCTAAGATGTACGTTCTGACATGTAAATGCCTTGACACGCGTTTACTAACCTAGGAAGAAGGGGCGAAAGTATCCGGATATATAGTGAAAGAAATAGAACAGCACGTAATGGAAAAAAGAAAAAAAGAGGAAGAAAAGAAGAGGATTACAGTGATCTAATGTTAACTGTCATATTAGTCTAGAAACTCTGAGAAAAGTAAGGGAAATAAACTGGATGTTTGTACACGCGTCCTATAGTTAATTGAGTCATGGAAAGTAGGTCTATTAAAAGATAAATAAATTAATAAAAAAATAAATAAAAATAAATAAATAAAAAAAAATAAATAAATAAAAATAAGAAAATAAAAATAAACAGAATATTATATATAAAGTTTTAAAACTATCTGTAAGTTATTATGTAAAAATTAGTTAGAAATAAATATTATCTTATAATTCATTTAAATATTGTATTTGTAATATAATACTATGAATTTAAAAATTGAGTCTTATGTATTTAATATTTTATATATTTTCATGTAAATAATTTTATTGGTGATTATAGCGGTCGTTGTAATTAATATTTCAATTCTTAATTGATTAAGAAGTGGGAAATTGTAATATTGATCGCCCCCAATTCGATAGGACGTATCTAGTTTCGGTTAATATATACTTTTATTCACTCCGTACAACAAAATTATTCTCATGCACGCATAAAGAAATAAGTAAAATAATTATATTTTTGTGTTGATTTGTATCAAATCTAATAATATCTAGTTTTAGTATTTGGTCTTTTTGACTTAACTCAGTTTAATAACTAATGTATTATCTGCAGAGAAAAATTATTATCTTAAGGCTATCTCATTTATTTATAAGTAATTTGGATAAACCAGGTACTTCGGGAAAATATATATATATATATATATATATATATATATATATATATATATATATATATATATATATATATATATATGCCTTGCTTAGATTTCGGACAACAAATCGTAAAGTAGTTATTATCGAGTATATACCGGACAACACTATAATTGCCAGTGGGGTGGGGTAGGATGGTTTATCGTAATTAATCTAGTGGTGTTAGATTCGGTGTCTTTACCATTATAGAATTCTCTGTTCGTCGGATCTAGAGTTATTGGTTATTTTAAATTTACATTTATGTCTACATCTGGCCATCAGTTCATCTCGTTTGTTTAGGAGATTACTGTGTTGGTACTTCAGGATTCTTATTTTTTCCTCGAGGCATAAACTGCATCTCTGCCTAAAGCCGTTTGGAACGTCCGAATGACATAGGATTGACCATGAAATCACTGGGGATCGATTCTCATTTTTTAATAACCACCATTGTTTAGCTAACTCGGTTTTATTCTTAAGTTCTGGGTTATTGAAAGAATGTTTGTGGTCATAAAAACGTTGTTTCCAGCTTCCGGCGGAGATACCGAAGTAAACTTTTTTGTCCCTGTTATTATCTTCTGGGTGGATCGTGGCCTTATAAACCACGCACTCAACTTTACAATTACCGTCCAGTGGGCAGTTATTTTTCACTTGGCAGTTACATTTGTCTACTGTCGCCTTATTTCTATTAGAGTTGTTAAATATTTTATTATTATGAGTGCTAATTATTCTGTCCATGTTTTTAGTGCACGAGTAACTTATTTTAATTGTTTTTCTATTAAATATCTTCCTAAGTGGATTATTTATGGTAAAATGTTTATCTATTAGGTTCAAAAATACTTTCCCTATGTTTATGTTGGATAGTTGACAGTAAGGGGGATTAAACCATATTATTTTCCGGCCTCTGTTCTTAGATTTATTTTTGTTTTTATTTTCCTTCTTAATATATGTGAGTTTTTCACTGTATCCGCTTATCTCTAGTGCTCTATTGTATAATTTTTTATTTGCTTCAAAAATTTCTTTGTTAGCCGAAAGTTTATTAATCCTAGTGTTAATCGTTTTAGGTATTTGTTTAATTATGCAACTTGGATGGTTAGATCTAGTATTAATATAAGAAGGTGTGTTATTATCTTTATTGAACGGCTTGTATATCCCCTTTCTTAAGTCTAGAGTTATGTCTAGATAATTAACTTCTTTACAATTTGGGGTAATATCTATTTTAAATCCTAGGTATTTGAAGGCTCTTACTAATTTTTTATGTATTTTCGATACCATGGGGCCGTCACTATTAGGGATAACAATTAGTCCATCATCCCTGTATAATCCCACTAAGTTAGGCTCTATAATTCTGCTAATAGTGTACATTATAAATATGCCCACTAGGTCGGCAATCTGGGCTGAGTCAAAAGCCCCCATCGGGACGTCAAACTCGTTGTTATTCGATTTGATCCATGTTTCCTGATTGTTTAAAAGGATGGATCTGCGACAAGCCATAATCAGTTTTACCTGATCATCGGATACATCCACGAAATTCCTAGCATAATTAATGCTGTTCATGAGTAATTCCTTGGAAATTGAGGGATAGAAATCCATGATATCGAATTGGATGAAACAAGCATTTCTCTTATTTTCAATCGATTTAAACCATTCGATAGTATCCGAAGAATCCTTCCACAGATTGAATTTAGTGGCCTCCAGGGTTACCTTAATAATGTTCCTGATAATCTCCCTAGATACATGACCGAGTTCCGATTTAGTGGAGTTGATCAGTCTAGACTGCTTCTTGATGTGGAAATTTTTCTTGTGGTCCTTGATGAGTATGTATGCGTTTCTCTTATCTATTTTTCCCACTCTATCTTCTATACCCAGTTTGGATGCAAATACTTTGGTTTCTTCATTGATTGAATTTTCAGTGTCGAGGGTATCCTTTTTATAACTATTACAGATGTTCTCCAGAATAGTTTTCCTGTATTCAGATGGGCACATCTTGTAAATATTCGTTGATTTATCAGCCTTCACCCACACTTTGTTAGACTTTTTAATCTCTGCGATGTCATTTTTCAGGATTGACTGGAATTTGTTTGAATGCCTCCGGAACTTAATTCTTTTAACTAAGTCAAATAGATCAGTCTCGAATGGCTTTAAAGCCTCGATGGGTTTACATGTATTCTGAGATCTGAAATTATAGGTTTCCTTGGAGTTATAATCCTCATTTCTTAAATAGAAATACGCTTTCCATCTCATTCTATTGGTAAAATCCGTTATTCTGTCCATCAGAGAGAAAGTGAAGCTGTGTAAGCTGGGAAAAGGTATATTTTTCAGCGACTACGATGGTGTGAATTTTTCCATCTTCAGTTCAAAATTGAGGTAATTCCGATACTAGAATTCCTGGGAGAGCTCAACACGGTGTGGAGCCAATTATAATGTTATAATGGAATAAATCCAGAGGAAATCCGGGTATGAGAGCTCAATGTGGTAAACAGAGCAATAAGATAAAAATTATAACACGGAAATTACATAATTGTCGATGCAATAATTTATTTCAACCTTATGGTATTTTCAAGCATCTAAATCAGACAATTACATTTTTGATACTGAAAAAGAAAAGAAAAGATCAGGCTTCGACCCTCAAAAAACCAAAGGTGGTGGTAGTAGCAATCCACTTAATACATTTATAGAGAGGGTGGTAGGGATTTAAAAAATAAAAATAAAAATTAAAAATAACAAATAAAATATTAGATTAGACACTTATAAGCGGCAGCTCGATGTAACCATAGATCCACACACACACACACACACACTCACACACACACACACACGCAACACATACACATACACCTACACCCACATACACACACACGCCTCTAAGATGTACGTTCTGACATGTAAATGCCTTGACACGCGTTTACTAACCTAGGAAGAAGGGGCGAAAGTATCCGGATATATAGTGAAAGAAATAGAACAGCGCGTAATGGAAAAAAGAAGAAAAAAAGAGGAAGAAAAGAAGAGGATACAGTGATCTAATGTTAACTGTCATATTAGTCTAGAAACTCTGAGAAAAGTAAGGGAAATAAACTGGATGTTTGTACACGCGTCCTATAGTTAATTGAGTCATGGAAAGTAGGTCTATTAAAAGATAAATAAATTAATAAAAAAATAAATAAAAATAAATAAATAAAAAAAAAATAAATAAATAAAAATAAGAAAATAAAAATAAACAGAATATTATATATAAAGTTTTAAAACTATCTGTAAGTTATTATGTAAAAATTAGTTAGAAATAAATATTATCTTATAATTCATTTAAATATTGTATTTGTAATATAATACTATGAATTTAAAAATTGAGTCTTATGTATTTAATATTTTATATATTTTCATGTAAATAATTTTATTGGTGATTATAGCGGTCGTTGTAATTAATATTTCAATTCTTAATTGATTAAGAAGTGGGAAATTGTAATATTGATCGCCCCCAATTCGATAGGACGTATCTAGTTTCGGTTAATATATACTTTTATTCACTCCGTACAACAAAATTATTCTCATGCACGCATAAAGAAATAAGTAAAATAATTATATTTTTGTGTTGATTTGTATCAAATCTAATAATATCTAGTTTTAGTATTTGGTCTTTTTGACTTAACTCAGTTTAATAACTAATGTATTATCTGCAGAGAAAAATTATTATCTTAAGGCTATCTCATTTATTTATAAGTAATTTGGATAAACCAGGCACTTCGGGGGAAATATATATATATATATATATATATATATATATATATATATATATATATATATATATATATATATATATATGCCTAGCTTAGATTTCGGACAACAAATCGTAAAGTAGTTATTATCGAGTATATACCGGACAACACTATAATTGCCAGTGGGGTGGGGTAGGATGGTTTATCGTAATTAATCTAGTGGTGTTAGATTCGGTGTCTTTACCATTATAGAATTCTCTGTTCGTCGGATCTAGAGTTATTGGTTATTTTAAATTTACATTTATGTCTACATCTGGCCATCAGTTCATCTCGTTTGTTTAGGAGATTACTGTGTTGGTACTTCAGGATTCTTATTTTTTCCTCGAGGCATAAACTGCATCTCTGCCTAAAGCCGTTTGGAACGTCCGAATGACATAGGATTGACCATGAAATCACTGGGGATCGATTCTCATTTTTTAATAACCACCATTGTTTAGCTAACTCGGTTTTATTCTTAAGTTCTGGGTTATTGAAAGAATGTTTGTGGTCATAAAAACGTTGTTTCCAGCTTCCGGCGGAGATACCGAAGTAAACTTTTTTGTCCCTGTTATTATCTTCTGGGTGGATCGTGGCCTTATAAACCACGCACTCAACTTTACAATTACCGTCCAGTGGGCAGTTATTTTTCACTTGGCAGTTACATTTGTCTACTGTCGCCTTATTTCTATTAGAGTTGTTAAATATTTTATTATTATGAGTGCTAATTATTCTGTCCATGTTTTTAGTGCACGAGTAACTTATTTTAATTGTTTTTCTATTAAATATCTTCCTAAGTGGATTATTTATGGTAAAATGTTTATCTATTAGGTTCAAAAATACTTTCCCTATGTTTATGTTGGATAGTTGACAGTAAGGGGGATTAAACCATATTATTTTCCGGCCTCTGTTCTTAGATTTATTTTTGTTTTAATTATGCAGAAAAATAATTAAAATACTCCGTTTTAATCTTTCTTAATTTTTTAATTGTGCCCCCAAACGAATATAATCAAAACCGTATCATTCAACAATTGTACTTTATGTATATAAAACACAAAATATTAAAAAAAAAAAGTTAATAACGAAAGGGAAATAATTCCATTTTTAAACGAAAAATTCAGTTTGGTATATCTTTTTGTTATTTTTGACATAAGTCCAGCTTACCATTTACATTGGAAATGTCGACATTTATAGGTTGTCAGGTACGTTTACAACGAATTAACACTCCAATCTAGTAGATGTATCAGAATTTTTGTAGGAATTTTTTACACCCCTATCACGAAACTGCGAATAAAATATAAAAAAACTCGTAATTTCTCTTTAAAAGTGGGTTGTTTATTTTCTTTCTGGATTATATTTCCAAAATAAACTATTAACGTTGTTTTAAAAGTAAGAGAAAATTTTTTTTTATTTAAAAGAAAAACAGTAATGAATTTTACGAACTCAATATTTTTCAATTTTTAAACTTTATAAATCTATCAAAATTTTCCTATTGATTCTATTTTTACAATATTTTCAGGATCAATGTGAAATTTTATGCTCTTTCCAATAAACCGAATATAACATTTTAGACAAACGTTTTTTTTACATTCACGCCCCCCCATTTTCAAGTGTCTATTAAAAAGTAAATAATTAATTTACACACCAAATTTTTATATATCACAAATTGAAGAGAAAAGGTCAATAAATAATACATTCAAATTTAAAACAAAAAAGTAGTTTTTTTTAGAAATTTACCTGTAAAGTTCGAAGTTTTTTCTTTTTAAACCACGTTGTTTTTTCTTTTGTTTTTTCTTTAATGAAACGTTGGTCCTTGCTCCTTTAATTGAAAAAAAATTAGGGCTTGAATTACATTTTTCGAGTAGTTATAAGCTTGGAAAGACAGGGGTCGGATAATTCACGCCTCCCATTTTGAAATGTCTATGCAAAAGTAAATAATTAATTTGTTATATATCCCAAATTGAAGAGAAAAGGTCAATAAATAATATATTCAAATTAAAAACTAAAAAAAGTAGTGTTTTTAGAAATTTACCTGTAAAGTCCGAAGTTTAAAACCTTTTTTTTTTTAAAAAAACCACGTTGTTTTTTTTTTGTTATTTTTAATGAAACCTTGGTCCTTGCTCCTTTAATTGAAAAAAAAAATTAGAGCTTGAGTTACATTTTTCGAGGAGTTATAAGCTCGGAAAGACAGGGTGGAATTATTCACTATTTTACACGAAATTTCTGATACACCTACCAATCTACCGATGTTAGAACGGCTTTCGGAATAGACACCCCTAACCTTACCAGCATACCCGAAAAGCTATAAAAGTTCACGTGTCGAATGTGAACGATGAGTTAGACGTAATGTAAAAATGTACCGAATTTAAAAAAGAACGAAATTCAAATTTCCGGTCCATTTTTACAACAACCGTAAAGCAGAGCATTCTATTTTACATAACTTACGGTATTAATGCTATTTTTTTAAGCAAAAAAAAAAAATAATATATATATTTATGTTTGGCTATAAATTCCTAAACTCATTTCACCCTAAATAATTTAGGTGACTGAAATAGGAATCTAATTGAATCTTTTATTTCCTGATAGTATGTG
This sequence comes from Euprymna scolopes, assembly GCF_053919585.1. Lineage (NCBI taxonomy): Eukaryota > Metazoa > Mollusca > Cephalopoda > Sepiida > Sepiolidae > Euprymna > Euprymna scolopes. Next base: position 107,201,986 of record NC_136503.1, read on the forward strand.
AGAAATTTATTTTTCTTCGAATTCATTAATACGGACTTTAGGGGCTTTTTTCGGAATGTTCCTGTAAACATTATTTTTTATTTTTACAAATTACGATGCTTTATTTATATTAAAAAAAGCAAAAATAAATTCTTGCGTTTTTTATTTATTACTGAAAACCATAACTTTAGTAAAGGTATTTTTTGTTTAATCAAAATAAAACATTTTCAGTAAGAGTTAAGTAAATATAATTAGTTCATTATATTCTGCGATCATTATTTGATAAATACTGAAATTTTCATTAAAATTGGTTAATTTCCTGATTTTAGTGAATTTTTAAGTAAAGGGAAGGGTCAAAATGTTTATACACTTTGAGCATCGGCATTCATTGTATGTCCCTACCATTTTTCGATGAATATTTGATAGCAAAGCGACCACGTGCGGTTAATTTAAATCAAATTTCAATCACATGGTTACATTATCAATAATCATGTGATTAAACCCATTGAAAATTTACCGATATTGCAAACACATTATGTTTACATTAAGCCTGTGAGATCAAAATATCCTTTTCTGACATTTAAAAAAAAACGCGAGGTCAGGAGAAAGAAATGTCCAGAAAATCGCTAGATTTTTAACTTTTATCATCTGAAATTTTCAAAAATCGCTAATTCACCCCCCCAAAAAAAACTCCATATTTTAACTTCCTACACTAAAAAAGATATAAATATAGTATATTCAATATATAAAATGTTCCGTGTTTTCTTACTATATGTTTCTGAATTATATTGAAGCGGTTAGCTCCCCAGAAGGCTTATATATTTTATCAGCTAGTTTTACCTGTTTCTTTCAGAGAGGGTATTTTTTTTTTGCAAGAAACAAATCATAAACTCAAACTTTTTATGATAAAAGTTAAATTGAAATATGTTGCAAATTAAACATCACAATAATGGTGCAACATATTTTGAAATTAGAAAAATAAAAAAAAAAAAAAAAACTTTGTTTTAGTATGTTAAAAGTATTTAGGTTGGTGGATGATTAAATTCTACTGTATTGGTATAAGTTGTTTTTTTTTTTTTTGTTTGTTTTTTGCTGTTGTTTCTTGCTTTTTACAATTTTCGATTAAATACTTCTAAATTAAGCGATATTGCTTAGATCATATTTTAAAATAAACTTCGGAGGTTGGAATACCCCCCCACCACCGAAAATGTATTTGGAAAAATCGATTTTATAGCGAGATTTAAGAATGGTTAGCCGAAAAAAAGGTGTAAAACAAAACAAATAATCAATAAATAATTGTTAACAAAGGCATTAAATGCTACTTTTTTTACTTACATGAATGAGTTTATTTTATGTTTTAAAGTATTTTCAAGCGCTTTTCTTTATTTTTTAATCTAAAATTGTGGGTGTGTGGTTGCGAAATATCTCCAGATTTTCTAGAATTCCCCGCTAGATTGCAAACGAAATCTCCAGATCTAGCAGGAAAACAGCTAAATTGGAAACACTGGTCACATGACAGGAAGCGGTAATAAATAATTGTCCCTAAATAAAAAAAATGGCCTATGGATACAAAGAAAACCACCTATTTATCATAGAAAAATTAAGTGTAATGTTATAATTAAAAAGAAATATATAAAAACACACATGGATATATTATACCAAAACGTGGAAGCCATCTGTCCAGTGATTTTTTAGACTGTTAATTGCGAACGAACCAAGAGTTACATTTATATATATATATATATATATATATATATATATATATATATATATATATATATGCATATGTATATTACTTACGCTCACACGCATACATTAGTGCTTTTTATTTGTGTTTAGTTTTTATTTGTATGCATATTTTATTTATCGATGTAATTTGAATCTTATTGTTTTGTGATTCCAAGATTCCAAGAATAATATTATATATTTTATATATATTTATTTTTTAGAATAAATGAAAAAAAACAAAAACAATTGCAGTCTTTGCGTTGGTTTGTAGATGTAGAAGATGTGTTAGTAAACGGCGAATGCAGCTCTGGTTATTTTGCGAGTAGAAAAAAAAAAGCGCCGGCAGGATAAAAAAAAAAAGAAAAGAAAGGTCGTTTTGAAGCGGTCTCTTTTAGGATGAAAAACATGATAACACGGGTGGCGTTGGTTGATAACGTCCTACCCTTTTACTAAACGCCTATATCTACCCGGCGGGCTGATGGAAAGGCAAGATTTCAATAAGTGCTTCCTGATTGAAAAGAAAAAGATTAGCCGAGACGCATGCCATCATAATTCTGGACCACCGAAAGTGTTACGGCATATCTACCTCCTGCCAAGCACCCACGTCATTCAGGTACGAAATGACGAAAGGGAGAAATTAAAACCCATGAATCTTAAATATTAATGTATATAGTTCTCTCCCATCGCAAGGACTCTGAGACAAGGGTCGGAAAGTGGAACTGAAAAGTCAGCGTACTCGAGAAGGGGCACACTGCTTTGCAAAATGTGCTAAGGCAGCATCATCGACATTCCCCTGTAAGGGCACTTCAGGTGATTAACAATAAACAAACCCGTTTATCAAAGAGAGAAGGCAAGGCCTGGGAGGGTTGACCTCCTAGAACTGCGCAGAACTTTACACCCGCTGCAAAAAGTCTCAACATTTTATCTCTCACTGCACAATATTTCGCTCCTAACGAAACTTTCGCTAGACGTCGCATCCCTGTTATGTTGCCTAGCATTTTCTCTCCTCATCTGATGAGAAGCATTAGGCTTCGAAATACCACGATATAAAGAGTTCTTATTTATCTTACGCCCCTAATTGATGTATCATTCTTATTGAATAAATGAATAAATCTATATACATATATACATATATATATATATATATATATATATATATATATATATATATATATATATATATATAAGCACAATTTAGTATATATTTTTATATTGTCTTTTTCTTATTTTATGGACATTCCTTCTCTCTTTTTCTCTCTCTTTCTCTCTCTTTCTTTCTTTCTCTTTCTCTCTCTCTCTCTCTCTCTATATATATATATATATATATATATATAATTTTTATTTGTTGTAGAATGTCGATATGTATGTATGTATGTATATATTGGAGATTAAGGATTGGTGTGGTCGTGTGTTAAGAGCACGCAAATACTCTAGCGTCATATATAGCTTGTCCCAATCTAATCATCCCCACGTGTGAGTCGTGAGTTCTGCCATGCTAACAGGGCTCTGGTGAATGGCGAGTGTTCAGCGCCAGAAAACTCAATCACCACTGCCTTGTGGGATAAGGTTTTTGAACCAAAGGTTAAGGGTGAGGTAACCCTGACAGAAGCCTCCAGAGGAGCTTAGGCCCTGTTGACTACGACATTCATGACCCACCGGCGTATGGACCATGCTCTGGTGGCCAGCTACCTAAGTCCCAGTCATGGGTAAATGACATTAGCGAGGTAAAAGGAGCTCCTGTAAGCAATGGTGATGGCAATCCTTCTAGAAGCTACATTCTCTTCTGGTTTGGTAAACTGGAGGGTATCTGTAAAAATGGTGGAGTCGGTTTTGCGATTAAAACATCCTTGGTTGATACTATGGAATTTCCTTCCAGTATCTGTGATCGTATCATGAAACTTCGTGTTCCTCTCTCACACAACAGATTTATCTCTATTCTTTCGGTCTATGCACAAACCCTTCAAGCGAATGAAGATGACATCTTGTGTTTCTATGAATCTCCGCGCTCCGTTGTTGCATCTACGCCAATTAATAAAAAACTTGTTATTCTTGATGATTTCAATGCCCGTGTTGGGAAAGACTATGAGACCTGGAGTTCTCTTGGCCGCTATGATATCGGTACCATGAATGCTAATGGACTTAAGCTACTAGAACTGTCTGAGTTCAATCCTGAATGAAGGCAGTGAAAAGTAACATTAGAAACAGAGAATCAGCAACTATGTCCCAAAGCCTAGATGGAGTCCGAACACGTTACCCCCGTAATAATAATAAAGGTTGGGTTCGAGACTCCTAACAAACGGTTCCCCAGTTCGACACAAAACACCTGATGAAGGCCGGAGGGCAAAACGGCCGAAACGTTGTGACTATAACAACCAAAATGAGGAAGTCAGTCCGACAATCTCAATCAATGAAAACACCTCATCTCAAAAATACAGACAATTACTACTAGAACTGTGTTCAGAATTTAATCTTGCTATCTATAACACTTTTTTTCGCCGTAAACTGAAGCACAAAGCTATTGGATACACCCACGTTCAAAGCATGGCCGCCTCATTGACTTCATCATAACTTGAAAACGCGACCTTCGAGATGCATATACTGTTGGTGTCATGCGAAGTGCTGAATGTGACACTGATCACAAGTTGGTGAGAGGAAAGTTTAATTTACGAATCAGTAAGAAAATTCGTCATAGTGGTGTTAAGGTACCTAGCCGTATTGATTTCGCCAAGTTAAAGTTGCCTGAAGTTCTAAAGAATATGGCAGAAAAGCTCGATAATTTTGCATTTGATAGTACATTGGTGAATTTTAAAACTCAGGTTTATTCTGACGGTGCTGAAGTTCTTGGTTTCAAGAGGGATAAGAACAAGGACTGGTTTGACGACAACAATCTTGAAATTAATCAGTTGTTGATGAATAAACAGAAAATTTATGAATCTTTACTTCGTGAAGATCATTCTGATCATACAACTAATTTGCGACAATACAAAGAGGTCAAAGCCACATTGCAACGTGAGCTAAAAAAAAATGAAAAACCAATGATGGATGAATATAACGGAGCAGATCCAAAAGGCGTTTGACACAAAAAATTCGAAGGATTTTTATGTACTCCTGCGCCAAGTATTTGGTCCTCCTACCTATTCAATACCTCCCCTGATGTCGAACGATAGTTCTGTTGTCATTAAGGATCCAGAAAATATCTTGAAAAGATGGCAAGAACACTTTACTGATGTGTTCCACAATCCCTTTGCAGTAGATGCTGATGCAATTGATAGCCTACCACAATGTTATATCATATTCAGAATGGATTATTTGCCTAATCTGGTTGAGGTGCTGTTGGCTATCGCACAAATCAGCAGTGGCAAGGCACCTGATTTGGATGGTGTTCCTGTGGAGCATCTTAAGCCTGGAAGTGCGAATATTGCTAATTGGTTTTGTTGAGGAAATCTGGGAAGGTGCTCCTGTTCCACAGGATTGGATTGATGGTGTCTTGGTGACACTGTTTAAAGGAAGGGGACAGAAGAATGTTTGTGACCACTGCCGTGGGATTATGCTTTTTGAAAGCTGCTGGGAAAGTTCTCGCACGACTTCTATTAAACAGGTTACTGGAGGATGTTTGTCCTAATGCTATTTCAGAGTCATCAATTTTTTCAGCCCGGCAAGTCCAGAAGAAATGCATTGAACAACAGATACAACTGTATCAAGTGTTTGTGGATCTACCCAAAGCATTTGACACCGTTAACAGGAATGCTCTCTGGTTAATCTAAGAGAAAGTAGAGCGTTCTCCAACCTTTGTTAGAATATTCAATGAACTGCACAGGAACATGAAAGCTCGAGTCTCGTTTAACGGAAAATTGTCTGATGAAATCCCAGTTGACAATGGTGTCAAACAAGGTGATATTCCTGCCCCCTACTCTTTTCTCTATATATTTTGCTGCTCTACTTGCTCATGCGTTTTGGGATTGCGATAGAGGTGTCATGTTAAAGTTTCGAACCACAGGTCGCATTTTTAATCTTAGAAGATTTAATGCCAGAACCAAGCTGCTTTATGTCTTGGTCAAGGAATTACTGCATGCAGACGATGATGTTTTTTTGTCGCATACTGAGACTGATATGCCACATATAATGGATAGCTTTGCTAATTCCTGCACTGCCTTTGGTCTGAGGATCAGTCTGTCTAAAACAAAGGTGATGTTCACTCTTGCACCGGGCCAGTCATACGTGGAACCGAACATCATGGTCTGTGGTGCTAGACTGTGAGTGGTTGATTCATTTGTGTAGCTTGGTAGTTCTGTGTCGAGGCATGGCTGTCTCGACACTGAAATCCACAGGCAAATTCAGAAGGTATCTGTAGCTTTTGGAAGGTTGGAGAAGAGAGTGTGGTCTTATCGTGTCATCACAAACAGGACTAAGATCTGCGTTTACAAGACCTGTGTGCTGACTACACTGTTGTATTCATCGGAGACATGGACATTGCATCAAAGGCACATTAAATGGCTTGAACGATTTCATCAAAAATGCTTGAGACGTATCTTAAACATCAAGTGGCAAGCACAAGTACCCGATACTAAAGTCATTCTGAGAGTATGTTGCTCTAGTGTTGAGACCCTTGTATGCGTTGGGTGGGCCACTTGGTTCGAATAAATGATTGCCGGCTGCCAAACCAATTTTTTACGGGGAGCTGGAAAATGGCAATCTCCCTCAACACAGGAACTCTACAAAGAATAATTTGAAAGTCTTACAAATCGACAGCGACACATAGGAATACTTACTCTGCAAAGGCCAAAGTGGCGAAAGCTTCTACGGGAAAGTTATGATGCTCTAGAGAATGAAAGCAAGCCTACAGCAATCTGAGGCGAGAACTTCGCAAAGTTTTAATTGATGGTCTTAAGCATCACACACAGAGCTGGAAATGCCACATTTGTGAACAAGTGATTTTGTCAAAAGCTGGCTAAATCAACCACCTAAGTTGCACAAAACTCCTGTTCATGTCAACTTTGCCCCTATTCGTCGGAACTAAACGATCTGTTTAATATACAGCAAAGTTTGTATGTCTACTGCTAGTTTGAGAAGATATATGATTGTTCATAGGAATAACCTTCAACCTTCAGAGGAAGTCAACTCAATGGAAATTGCTCAATTTGTATGCCACGTCTGCTTCAAGATGTGCAAATCTGCGGTGGGAGTGGATAGTCATCTGAGATGGCATGGCCGACAAGATTGGGGGAACTCAATGTGACGGCAATCACCTGAAAAGATGCAGAAATCATCATGTATGTATATATGTATGTATGTATGTATGTACCTATGTACAAATCCACATCGACACATGGGAAGAACTTACTCTGCAAAGGTCGAAGTGGCAAAAGCTTGTACGTGAAAGTTGTGATGCTCTAGAGAAAAGAAAGAAGTCGTACAGCTGTCTGAAGCGAGAGCTTTGCGAAGGTTTAATTGATGGTCTTAACCATCACATACAGAGCTGGAAATACGACACTTGTGAACGAGTGCTTTTGTCAAAAGATGGCATCTTCTGTTCCTGTTAACTTTGCACCTATTAGTCCAAACCAAATGGTCTGTTTAATATGAGAAGACATGTGATTGTTCATAGGAATACCCTTCAATCTCCAGAGGAAGTCAACTCGATGGAAATTGCTCAATTTGTATGTCACATCTGCTTCGAGATGTGCAAATCTGCGGTGGGAGAGCAGAGTCATCTGAGATGGCATGAACGAGATTGGAGGAACTCAATGTTGAGGGGATTGAGTTCTAAAGCTAGAGCTATACAGATGTTGTCTTCAACAAGCATGAGGCTTGTTTGTTTGTTGTTCGCCGCCCGTCTGAGACTTTCGAGGGTCAGTGTGTCATAAAAGTCCCTTTTTTAATGTCTATTTTAATTTAATATACTTCATATCTGAGAAGAGGTTAGGAATGTATCCGGGTCTGTTGAATGTTGTTTGGGCTTCCAGTGAACGGTTGAAAGGGGGGGGGAATGGGGTTAGAGACGTACAAAGAAAGGGAGGGATGTGGTAGGGGAGATGGAAGAAGTAAAAAGGGGAAGACGAAGGAAGAGAGAAGAAGGAAAGGGAAAGAGAAGGTAGCATCATTAATAGCTTTGTTTTATTTTACTTAAACAAAATCGTTTTTTTTTGACCACCCCAAAATCAATTACTAGTTCGTTTTTTCATTTGATGTTCATTTATTAATTGGTGTATTTGTAAATTTATTAAAAACTTTTCATAATGATAGTAATTGCAAAACTCAGAATATATGTAATTATGAAACTTATGATGGTTAAATTGAGTCATTTTTTGTGACAGCGGTAATGGTTATTTAACTAGGAGAGTGATTGGGAATTCCTTCTAGTTAATTACTAATAATTAGCACTGATATAACTATACTGAGGGTTATGTTAATTATTCGTAAATAGTAGTACCCACGGATCTTGTGCACGTAAAAGGTTATGTATACACACGTGTTTATATGTTGATATGTTATATAACCACCCGAGGTAGATGTATATAGGTGTTATCTGGAGTTATCTTCAACGTCTATATCATATGGTGCTGTGCATCTTTTATCGTTTAGATTTTGGTCACATTAAGTGATTGTGGTATATAAAGGATGTGTAAAGATTGAGGTTAATAATTTTAAACAGTTTTATTAGAGCGTTTCCTTTTAGTGGAAATATAACTATTTGTTTAAGGGAGACAAATAGTAAATGTTTGTAGTGTATGTTTTTAGTTACTGGATAAATTGTGTCCTTTATTTTTTATTTATTTGTTTGTTTATTTTTATTTTATTTTATTTATTAATTTATTTTATTTATTTATTTATTTTATTTAACTTTTTTCCTTTGTTTATTATTTATTTATTTATTTATTCTATTTTATTTATTCATTTATTTTATTTATTTATTTATTTTATTTAACTTTTTTCCTTTGTTTATTATTTCTTTATTTATTTAATTTAATTTATTTATTTATTTTATTTATTCATTTATTTTATTTATTTATTTATTTTATTTAACTTTTTTCCTTTGTTTATTATTTATTTATTTATTTATTTAATTTAATTTATTTATTTATTTTATTTATTTATTTATTTTATTTATTTATTTTAACTTTTTTCCTTCGTTTATTTATTTATTTATGTTTTATTTCATTTTATTTATTCATTTATTTTATTCATTTATTTATTTTATTTTACTTTTTTCCTTTGTTTATTATTTATTTTATTTTATTTATTCATTTATTTTATGTATTTATTTATTTATTTTATTTATTCATTTATTTTATTTATTTATTTAACTTTTTTCCTTTGTTAATTTAGTTATTTATTTTTTTATTTTATTTTATTTATTCATTTATTTTATTTATTTATTTATTTTATTTAACTTTTTTCCTTTGTTTATTATTTATTAATTTATTTTATTTATTCATTCATTTTATTTTATTTATTCATTTATTTTATTTATTTATTAATTTAACTTTTTTCCTTTGTTTATTTACTTATTCATTTTTTATTTTATTTTATTTATTCATTTATTTTATTCATTTATTCATTTATTTTATTTAACTTTTTTCCTTTGTTTATTTATTTATTTATTTTTTTAATATGTTCAGGCCGTACTAGATATTTTTCCATTCTTGTTAGTACCAAGTTAACAGACAGGCAGCGAGTAGAGCAACACATATACCATTGAGCTGAATATTAGTTTAATATTTATGTTACGGGTGAATATTTTTAGCGAGGTTTGAGGGGAGGAGGATTATCCGGGGTTAGACAGACATGTATATGCCAAATATAAATGCTGTGGTTGATGGATGAGGTGGATTGGTTAGGAATATTATGTATTCATAGTATTGAAGAAAATTTGTTAGATGTGTTTTTTTATGCATGATTTACTCAGGAAAAGTGTAGTTTTGGATTTCGTGAATGTTGCACTAGAGGAGGTTGGGGTGTGTAGGTGTTCAAATATCGGATATTGCATGTGGGTTGTGTTGGAGTTGAATTTATTGGGGAGTAATTTGCAAGTGAGAGAGCAAATGCGATTTGTAATGTCTGCAATTTATGGAGGTTTTTTCGTTTCTGATTTAAGAGTTTATCCCTATCCTTAAATTCTGTGATAAATAGTTTTTTATTTAAGCATTTTGCTGTTTTTTTTAGAATGTTCCAGTCAACAATAGGTGTCAAATTTTTACTCGTTAGATCATTGTATTATGTAGCCAGTGATGTTTTATCTCTGTAATTTGGGTTTAGGAAAGATCTTTTGTGGCCTGTGTATCCTTGTTTAAAGGTATTACTAGTTTGGCCGATGTAGGATTTGCAAGTGATGAGGTCTTCCTTGGTCCTTATATTAGCTTGATAAATTACAGAGGTTGTGAGACAGTTTTCCTTAAGGGGGCATTTGGATTTATTAATACAGTTGCACGTTTTTATTACCCTGTTCCCTAATTTGTGTTCTGTGTCGTTGTTTAAAATTATAATTATTATGGTTTTTTATTATCTTTTCTAAGTTATTGCCGCAACTGTATAGCTCTAGCTTTAGAACCCAATCTTCCCAACCCACTAACCCTACAAACTCTGATCCCTAACACCAACAGAAAAATGAATAAAGACACCGATAAATAAGTAAATAAACAAATACGAAAATAAATAAACTAACAAATTCGCACGCAATTCAACCCTGTTCTTTGCCAAGCTGAATCTTCACCCTCATGACCCGTTTACAAAAAAAAGCCTTCTTTTGCTGAAAGTTAATTTTCGCTATTCATTTAGAATTCCGTTTTGGGAAATAAGGGTTGTTGCCTGATGAGGTCTCTAGTTAGTAAATACTAGTAGACCGAAACATGCTCATGACTGTGTAGCAACAAACTACTGCTTAAGTAAACACAAATTATATATATATATATATATATATATTAGTGTTGCGAAGATTTATCGGAATCAGATTCAAGAATCGGAGAAATCGAAACTTTTTGGGGTATCGGAATCGATATCGGAATCTGAAAAATTTGCGTCTATTTTACGACCTTGTTAAAGTATTTTCTGGGAGTATTTAAATTGGCTAGTATTTTCTTAAAAATACCGCAACAATTCACAAGAAAACCTGGCGAATCAGAATCAAATATTCATATTGTATGGAGAAGATTATCGATGAAAAAAAACAATAAAAATACTGACTTTATATAATAGATAGCTGGAGTACAATTTGCACATTCTTAGATTCATAATAATGAGGCATTTATGATTAAAAATTGGTAAAAACCTGTCCTCTTAACAGATTGTAGTGTCCGGTGCAAACAAAAAGAAAAGAAAAGAAAATTCCTGCTGCTTTTTTATATGCTGGCGCTTTTGATTCCTTAAATTATCTTTTTTCATTTGATTTTGATTTAAGAAACATCTTCCACTGTTTGTAGTGATTATAAAATGATAAACATTTATTGACTTAAATTTCCAGAAATACTAAAATCTATAGATCACATCCTCACATCCTTTTTATGTTTGAGAAAATATAGATACATTTAAGATGTTTTTTTTTGTGGTAATCGGCACAAAATAACAATTTTATGGTTAAACTTTTAGAGATTTATTAACAATCGGAATCAGAATCGGTAATGGTATCGGAATCGGAAATTTATTGCGAAATATATATTACAAAAACAAAATGCAAGCATGAAAAATAATATAGATAAATATGGAAAAAGAAAAGAACAAGATATTCTAGTAAAAAATATAATAAATGTACAACTTCAAATATTGCAGCATGAAGAATTGATTATATAATGCTAAATTGAATTTTTTTTTAAATGTATTATTTCTGCAATATTTTAAGTTATAAATTTATTATATTTTTTACTAAAATATCTTGTCCTTTTATTTTCCAGTTTTAACAACTAGTTTTTTACTTTTCTATGTTTAAGCTTTACCATATTACTTTACATGCTTGCATTTCTCTATTGTAGTCCATGATTTTTCCAGGCTTCCAATAAATTCACTTTTTCTTTATTTAATTTCAGTCTTATTCTTTTGCCCCCATAAACATAACATATACGCATGTAATAACAATGTACGGCAGTCGTCTGCTTTCAACAAAATCACACAATTATCTCCCTTTCATTCTTTTTTCTTTCTGCTTTATTTGCTACTTCTCTTTTTGCTGAAACGACGCGGTTGCTATGGGAACCAGTCATAAAAAACGTCGCTCACCTCCTTATTTTTTTTTACGATTATGGACACCAGTAAATTTACCATAACAATTTTTGTTCACATATATAAAGTGTAATTGTTTGAAATTTGATCAAAAAATGAGTGAGCAGTGAAACTCTAAAGCAGTTCTAAATGACTAAAATTGCCACTTAACCATATATTCAAACACTACTGTGTTTAACTGATGTATATATATATATATATATATATATATATATATATATATATATATATATATATATATATATATATATTTCTGATTATCAACACGATGGTCCTAGGTTCAATCCTCGGCCTGGAAGAGGTGCTAGTCTTGCGCTACCAATGAGTTGTGATACAACGAAACAGGACTATATGTCGATGGCTACAAAAAAATATATTTTATTACCGTTTGATCTGTTTAGTTACACATATTTCTGTTCCCGAATCATAGCAACGATCCAGCAACTTCGTCAGACTTTAACAGAAGTGTTGTAGCTAAGCAGATAAAACGGGAATAAAATAAGATAAAATATATATTTGCTCTGCAATAGTACTGAGCACCTTCTTCAAGTTTTTACTATTTACCAGTTTTGCTATATATATATATATATATATATATATATATATATATATATATATATATATAGTAAGTTATAAAATATATATGGCGATTAAGCTACACTGAATATTCCGCGTTTCATCGACTCTAGGACTCTTCAGGCTTATGCGCATAAGCCTGAAGAGTTCTAGAGTGGATGAAATGCGGAATATATATTTTATAAATTACTAACTAGCTTTACCTACGTATTGAGCACTTTTGAAGTAAATGCTTAAAGTTTAAGCATAAAAGTTTAACATATAAATTTATACTTTCGTATATTAATTTTTTGTGAGTAAATGAGTAGTTATATATATATATATATATATATATATATATATATATATATATATTGTGTGTGTGTGTGTGTGTGTGAAAAAAAGAATTCTATAAAAAAATTGTTTTATTCGAGATAAAAGTTCATTGGTAGCTACTACACTTTGATCCTAGCGAAAAGACGAAGAATAGATATCCAACTGCTCCCACTCAGGTTTAATGGTCTCAAAACCAACCGACACAACTCATATTCGCGGAACCGTGATTTCAAACCGTCTCATAAGCTGCCGTTCTTTGCATGACTTTCGTTAAAATAACTAAACCATTCGCTAGAGAATTAATTCGGACGGACAAGATTTTTTCCCCGTGTTTTTAAGACGTTACGGCGCGGTCAAGGACAAAGAAGCCAAAGATAATCTTTTGGCAGAGGTTTTGTGGTTTGTATTAGCGGTGCGCGGTGCGAGGGTATCGTTGATTGTGGTAGTGCTGTCCGATCAAATTATGGATGGTTGCTCAGAATTGGCGAGTGTTGATAGATCGTAAATAAGCACCGAGGTGAGGGTTAGAATGATCTCGAACATGGTAACAAGATTTACCTGAAACCATGGCATAAGCAGAGAGAGAGAGAGAGAGAGAGAGAGAGAGAGAGAGAGAGGGGAGAGAGAAAGAGAGACAGAGAGAGGGGTCGAGAGGGCTGAGAGTAGAGTATATTAAAGACATAATTGAAGAAAAAGAGAATATATATATATATATATTCTCTTTATATATATATATATATATATAAAAGTGAACGTGTCTGTGTGTCTGTCTGTGTACATTTCTCTACGCAATAACTCTGTAAATTTTCAGTCTACAGACTCGAAATTTGATATACAGAGTACTGAGATTTGGGAAAATCTTTGGAATCGGTTTTCGGAAAGAAATTTGGTTGTTAAGGGGTCAAAGTTTAACGATTTGACCTTTGAAAACTCCTCCGCCAATTTTGAGTCTAAACCAAAAACAATAAATGTTAAAGGGTCATAATAGGCGTCAAAGTTAAAAAAAAAATGACCTCTGCGGTCTCTACCAAATTACTCAGACAATTTCTGGTCTAAACATTTGAAATTTGACATAAAGTTTATTCAGAGATAGGGCAAGCTTTTTAATCGGTGTGGGTAGAAAATTTTTAGTTCCCAATATATAAATGTATGTATGCATGTATGTTTGCATGTCTGCCTAAAACTTTTGACAGAGGCGACGGATTTTACCAAGATCAGTACAGTTTTGAAGTTCGGCCTTTTAAACGACAAATATCGAAAACTTGGCTAAAAACATTACTATCTTCACTGTCAGCTGGGCACTTTTCTACAGGGGGGGGTCGCTGTTTTCGCCGATATTTTTGAAAGTCATCCTCTCCTTTCGATTGTCTAGCCTTAATTTAAACATAAGTCACTTCCAGTTTGGCGGTGGCCGTAACAGCAAAGGCGTCACGTTTTTTTTCCGTTCTTTTCCTTCTTCGCGGTACGCGTTCGAGCCTGCCTTCCTACTTTCTACTTTTTGGTCTAAACACTTGAAACTTTAGATGTAGGTTCCTAGGATAAAATTTCAAGTGTTTAGACCCAAAATTGGCGGAGGAGTTTGGTATAGTTCTCAAAGGTCAAATCGTTGAACGTTGACATCTTGACAGCCAAATTTCTGGCCCAAAATCGATTAAAAAGATTTTCCGAAATCTCAACACCTCTTATGTCAAATCCCGAGTCTTTAAACTCAAAATTGACATTATTATTATTATTATTATTATTATTATTATTATTATTATTATTATTATTATTATTATTAAAACTACAAATCCCCGCGGTTTTAGGTGGCCTTCAGACCTTTGCTATTGTAGGTACCACCAACATCCTTAGAAAAACCCTTGATCTTTAAAGGTCCTGGTTTGGAGCCGGGATTAAGGGAAACCCTCTGAAAATGAATCCCATCCCTTTCCAGAGAGACGTTGGTAAACGAAATCAGAATTATTATTATTATTATTATTATTATTATTATTATTATTATTATTATTATTATTGATATTGTTATTATTGATATTATTACCATTGATATTATTATTATCGATATTATCAATATAATCTATATATTAATACGATAGCGTGTGTGTTCTTTTGTGTGTCACGCTTTCTGGCAAATTTCATTGGTTGAGATTTAAGAACACACACACTATCGCATTAATATATAGATTATACTAACTGCGAGTTGATGAATTTAGTGGGTGTTTAATGAGCTCCCAGGCATAATCTTCTCCTTCTTTTTGTGGGATGATATTCTTACGTGTTAATTTCCGGTGATGACGTCATTATCTTCTGTTAAAAAAGATGCATATAATATATTTATGATATACTACATTGACATAAGTGGTCATATTACAAAAATCACATGGATGTACTGCTGATTCCAAAAATCAGGTTCATGGGTTATTGCACGCTAGGGACTTATTTTTAACATTCCAAAAATCACGTAAATATATCCAGTAATCCTGAGTTCATGTTTTCATCCTTAATGTCCTTATGGTAGTAATTGCGAAAAATAATCTGAAGGAGGAGGGGGATTACAGTCACTGGAATGCTGAGCTGATACTACACTCAGAAATTCATGTTGAAGTAATGGTTGCCTAATCTCTAACCATATTAATGTTTCTACGCATTAATTTCGAAAAGCTGTTGAAACAGTTTATGATTTAAACATTACTTTATTTCAAGTCTATTTTTACCAGTTGAGTGAGGATGAGAAATCAGTCCCGGAAATGGCTTAAACAGTTTACAATTTAAGCATTACTTTATTAAATGTACATTTTTAACAGTGGGGTGGGGGATATGAAGTCAGTCCCAGAATTTACTGAAACAGTTTACGATTTAGATATTACATTATTTCATGAATATTTTTAATAGTGGGTTGGGGATATAAAGTCAGTCTCAGAAATGGTTGAAATAGTTTACGATTTAAACATTATTTTATTTCATGTATATTTTTAACAGTGAGGTGGCGGACATGAGGTCAGTCCCGGAATTGGATGAGATAAGTGCAACTATATACTAGCAGAATACCAAGAATCGCCCAGGATTGAATGAGGTTGAATGAGGTGAGCCAACATCGCCGGGAATCGACTGAGATAGGTGGAAGATATATACTAGCAGAATACACTGCGTCACCCGGAATTGGTGGAACATATATACTATGAAAATACCCGGAATTGATTGATATGTTTATGATGAAATAATCATGCCAGGCAATATATCAAGATTATTACTTTAGTGAGGAGGCGATAATGTGGATTAAAATTATGAAAAATGATCGTCGGAATTAGTACCATATCCAAAAATTATGAAAAATGAAGCATGAGTTAATGGATTAGTGTATTTGTAATGAAATAATCAGCTCAGACAATATATCGAAATAATTATTTTAGGAAGGAGACGGCGATAATGTGGGTTAATATTATTAAAAATGTTTGTCGAAATTAGTAACATATCCAAGAAGTATGAAAAAAATGATGAAATGTGAGTTAATTGATTGGTGTTTATATTGAAATAACCAGTCCATATAATATATTAAAGTTATTATTTTAGTAAGGGGGTGGCGATAATATGGGTCGAAACTGTGAAAAATGTTTGTCGAAATTAGTAACATATCCAAGAATTATGAACAATGTTGAAGTGTGAATTAATTGATTGGTGTGTTATTAATGAAATCATCACTCCAGGCAATATATCAAAGTTATTTTTAGTAAGGTTGTGCGATAATGTAGATTAAAATTATGAAAAATGGTTTTCGAAATTAGTAACATATTCAGGAATTATTAAAAATGATGAAATGTGAGTTAATTAATTGGTGTATTTCTAATAAAATAATCAACCCAGAAAATATATCAAAGTTATTATTTTATAAAGTTGACCGATAATGTGGGGTAAAAATTATTTAAATATTGCCAAAATAAATACCATATCCAAGAATATGAAAAATTATGAATGTGAGTTAATTGTGTTTGTAATGAAATAATCAGCCCAGACAATATATCAAAGTTATTATTTTAGTAAGAGGGGGAGCGATTATGTTGGTAAAAATTATGAAAACTGATTGCCGAAATTAGTACCATACCCAACAATTATGAACAATGATAGAATATGAGTTTGTAATGAAATAATCAGCCCAGACAATATATTAAAGTTATTATTTTAGTAAGAGAGGGAGGCTGGACAGTTTTAACAAAAGGGCTAGAATAACAACAATATATTATATATGAAAGATGCCGCTTTGGAATTTCCACAGGTCCCTCTAGTTATTATTATTATTATTATTATTATTATTATTATCGATATTATCAATATCATTAATATTATTGATATTATTATTATCCTTATTATTATTGATATTATTATTATTAATGTTTTTATTATGGATAATATTAATATTATTATTATTATGATCATTATTATTATCATTATTATTATTATTATTATTATTATTATTGATATTATTGATATCATTTTATTATTATTGATATTAATATTGCATTAATAAATAATATAATATTTATTATTAATGTTATTTTCATTACCTTATTATTGATATTATTATTATTATCAGTAGTAGTAGTAGTATTAGTAGTAGTAGCAGTAGTAAAATTATTATTATTGATATAATTTTATTATTATTGATATTATTATTAATATTATTTTATTACTTTATTATTATTGATATTATTATTATTATTATTAGTAGTAGTAGTAGTAGTAGTAGTAGTAATAGTAGTAGTAGTAGTAGCAGCAGTAAAATCATTATTATTGATATTTATTGCAACATTACCGATTTACACGGGCTGCAAGAGATATGAAACACATATGATTTAATAAAGAGTTTTTTCATCGAAATATTAGGGAACAAGCTGACTCATGTTAGATCACCGCATAGAAATTTTGAAATACATTAATTTATAAGTAAAATCGGCAAATTTCTATTTCACTATAATAGTTTTTTATACTTCTTTCTATCTCTCTCTCTCTCTCTCTCGTTGTATATATATATACATACATATATATATATGTGTATATATATATATATATACATATATATATCAATAACAGTGAGAATGTGTGTGTGAGGACAATTATTAACCCATAGGCTTAACGAATTCTTTCATTTACAGATATGAAATTTGGTATATAGGGTATTTAGACATGTAACATATTTTTCATTGGGTATCCTCTAGAAATAGGGCTGCTAAGCGGTCAAAATTGAAGAATATGTACTTGGGTTATCGGAGTTTATATATTTGTCAACTTCTTCACAAAATGTGAAAACGCTTGTTAAAGGTTGTGTCAGAGTGATCTAATAGAAATTGTAGTTAACTCACTCTCTTTAGGTTTTGGTTTCGATCTCAGCTCGAGTATTTTTTTATTTACTTACAAGAAGTGAACTGTTTAGGAAAAGCATAATACTCGCTGCACATGCCCCAGTTTCTGCATGAATTAAAATATGATATTTATCCGTATTTAACAACCAGACAACGCCGGGTGGCGTGCTAGTATATATATATATATATATATATATATATATATATATATATATATATATATATATATATATATATAGTGTTATAATGGAATAATTCCAGGAGGAAATCCGGGTATGAGAGCTCAATGTGGTAAACAGAGCAATAACATAAAACTATAACATGGAAATTACATAATTGTCGATGCAATAATTTATTTCAACCTTATGGTATTTTCAAGCATCTAAACTAGACAATTACATTTTTGATACTGAAATAAAGAAAGAAAAAGAATCAGGCCCCGACCCTCAAAAACCAGAGGGGGTGGTTTTTGACGGTCGGGGCCTGATTCTTTTTCTTTCTTTATTTCAGTATCAAAAATGTAATTGTCTAGTTTAGATGCTTGAAAATACCATAAGGTTGAAATAAATTATTGCATCGACAATTATGTAATTTCAGTGTTACATTTATATATATATATATATATATATATATATATATATATATATATATATATATATATATATAGCCGTGCCTAAACCTAAACGTAGATACCATGAACAAAGCTTCTTTATTAGAACTGCACACCTGTTAAACTCTCTTCCATTTGCCTGCTTTCCAGCTGATTACAATATGGCCGTCTTCAAGTCCAATGTAAACAAGTTCTTGATGAGCCGTTCCCCTTAAGTAATCCAATTTACCAAATTTACACTACTAACGATTACTACGTCATTGTCTCATTGACCACTGTCCACTTTTTAACGCTTATCCTCGAGTGGCCTCTGGGCCTTGATAAGTGGTGACTCCTTTGTAAAAAATATATGTATATATATTTATTTATTTTCGCCGATGTGCATGTGCTTTCCATCTTCCTTTCCTTTCTCCCTTTTATTAATTCAATATTAATGTAACGGAAAACGTGACTAAATGAACTAATATACGTCCTTGGCCTGGATTTGAACTCGATCCTCTTAGGCTACTGTTCAGTGCACGCGTGACGTCGAAGAGTGAGTATAATCTTATTTTTGTGAAAGCCTTCTTTATCAGCAATTAAAGATAATTAAAGTACGTACAGTAATAAATATAATGAGGCACTTGTTTGGACCGAAAAGTTTTGCTCGTCCAACAGAGAATCATGGTGTTCAAAGAAGCTGGCAGCTTGGAAACATCAAGCGAATCGTTCAAGTTATAAAATCGATTCATTACAAATATCAGAAATTCAGATTCTACTTTCACTTTCGTTTTCGATCTTATGATAAGGGAATTCAATTTGGAGAATCCATTTCATTCTTTACCTTTCGTAAACAACCTTTTTTCCGCCATCTTTCTACTTATATTTCGAAAATCTCAAGAATAACCGCATCCTAATCATTAAAATCCCGTATCTACCTAAATCTATATAGATGCTTTCTTTTTTTTCTCGCAAGCAGATCGATATATAAGAAGATAAGGAGTTCGATCTCTGAATTAATCCGTGGTTCATAAAGTTACATAAGCAAAATTACATTAGCATTAGTCAAGTAGTCAAAGATGACACGCGAGTTAGGTCGTTTCTCATTCGAAGGCGCAGGTTCGAATCTTGTGAGAGTCTCATATGTTACTTAATGACATTTGGTACCCGACAAAAGGGGGATGGACCTGTAAATTCACCCTTGCAAATAAAACAAGTAAAAAAGTGATAGAACAGAGTTTTCCCGGATTAATATATATATATATATATATATATATATATATATATATATGTGTGTGTGTGTGTGTGTGTGTGTGTGTGTGTGTGTGTGTGTTGAGCGGACATCGCAAAGATTTGATTTTCGTTTAAAACAACACGTACTATCAAAGATTCTTTATGCAAATTTTTCATCTTCGGATGTTCGTATGGTTCCTAGATTTGCGAGCACTTTATAAATAAGCTACTTGTACCATGAATTTCAGTGGTGACATGTTTACGATCTTGATTAAGTCGCACTCGCCCTTTCATCTAAAAATTCTAAAAACTATTTTTATTAAGTCCTTGAGTCATTCTTTTTGCAAGTAATAATAAAATATCTTAGGACTTAATTTGATTTCCATGCACATTGTCCCCGCTTATTTTTCGTTTTTATTTTTTTCTCCCAATCATATTCATGACTATATATATATATATATATATATATATATATATATATATATATATATATATATATATATATATGTATATATATATATATATATATATATACATATATATATATATGTATACATACATACATACATATATATATATATATATATATATATATATATATATATATATATATATGATGATTCGAATCTCGCTAAATTCAGACACTCTGGTGAGTCGTAGTGGATAATTATATTTTAAAATAATATATATATATATATATATATATATATATATATATATATATATATATGCCGCTCCCTATAAAGCGGGTACTAAATTAATCAAAGGGAAAATTATTCCCAACTCGCATTTAGGTAAAAAAAAATGCACTTTGTATAAATAATTGTATTCATTCAAAAAGGTATCGCAAACAAATATATATATATATTGGTTATATTTACAATGTAAGACAAAACAAAACAAATACACACGATAGCTTCAGAAAGAAATTTGCGTGCGGGGTTTGAACCCATTCACCGCATCATGCAAAAAAATAATAAATAAATAAAAAAACACGTAAATTTTCAAGTTTTATAAAATTCTTCGCGGTTAATGAAAAAATATTAAGAAATTTACGTGCAGAGTTTGAAACTACACACCACGTGATACAAATTAAAAAAACACGCTATCAACTTACCCACAGTAGAATTTTCATGGCCCGTTGTTCTATCATTTTGCTAAGCGACGAGATGGACAACATGGAAAAAATGGCTTTATCGATGATAAATAAATTAAAATAACGGTTTCGATTATCGATTATCGGTAATTATCGGGTGCATTCTAAGACAAAACTTAACTAAGATCACTTCTAGACTTATACACAAAAGTTCTGTAAATTTTAAAGAAAATCTGTTCTGCCGTTTCGGAGTCTATAAGGAACGAACTCTCACACAGAGACAAAGTTGCATTTATATAATTGTAGAGATATGCAATGTTTTGGCATAAAATGAAAGGTAAAGTTTAAAGTATTATATTTGAAAAGACTGTGGCATATTAACTTTTTTTTATATAGAGTGTACCACTTATTAAGGCCCGAAAGCCACCTGAGAATAAGAGTTGTTGGGAGGACAGAATGGTCTGCTTGTGTGATAGACGATCCCGTCCCCATGTGTATGATGAATGTATTGGTAGAAGGATTGAAAAGGCAAAAGGTCGCATAATGATGACGAAAACATACCGGTGTATATCAGCGAAAGAATGCAATTTATTTACATAAATATACATAAGAAATATTAAGAAAGAAATAGAAAGAATGAGAGTTCATTGAGAGAGGAGTAACGTTACTTGCGACTGATTAGAGGCTAACAGGTTCGTCAGGTAAGCTGGTTGGTGGCAGATGCCACCAGAGCGGTTCTTGATTACATGTTGACTGCTTGAGGGTCCAGCGTGAAAGAGAGAGAAATATAAGAAACAGGAAGTGACGTATATCTTGCCCTCTGGTGGTCAAGCATGTGTCACCAGAGTTAAGGGACGATAATCGAGTTTATCCTGGGAGTACTGCTTTGTGTCTGTGTTTCCATTCCCACAGAGTTAATGCGTGTACGGTAATCAGTGGGACAAAAGTGTATTAATAGTTAGTATTAAAATGGGGTATAAGTGGATTATTAAGAGAAACGGATCAACAAGAACTTGTTTACATTAGACGTGAAAACGACCATATTGTATTCAGCTAGAAAGCAGGCAAGTTGAACAGAGTTACACTGGCAGGCAGTTTTAGGGGAGACTTTTGATAGTTGTTGTAGCTAGAGGAATGCTTTTGTGACAGTTTGGCAAGAGGGTGCAATAGATTTGAAGCTCAGACGAGCAGATGCAAGGGAAATAACTATAGAGCAGAGACATGCTCGCCAAGTCTCTCCTGTTGGGAAGAGGTTGCATGGAAGAGAAAAATGCAAGTTTAGAACCGCTTTTAAACACCATTAAAACAGAATGGAGTACGCTGAGCAACTTTCGGCTAATTCGGTGTTTAGTTGTTCAATTTCCCCCCCCCCCAAACAAGGCACAGTGTTACTTTCATTGTAGTTCTATCAAGAACCTTCCATGAAAATAACGATACAATAGAGAAAAGACTAACAATCTCTACCTACTTACCTATACATATATATATATATATATATATATATATATATATATATATATATATATATATATATATATATATATATATATGTATATGAGCAAACAGTTAATGAAATATGTTAAAAAACATTTTAAAATGAGTTAAAAACATATTTAATTTGAAAAGGAAACACTAGATAAATAGATAATCCTTAATCCGCGGAGTTTCGAAGGAATACTCTCCTTCTCATCAGAGGGTAGGAATTAGCAAAATGCAGGATCGGATTTTGCATGCAGAAGTATTTGATGAAACAACAAATAAGTCAAAGATCTTACTTGAAAACAAAATAAGTTAAGCAGAGGGAATATGGTAAAGAAAAAGGTGATTACACATTAATGGATAGTCTGGTGGAAGATAAAAAAATCCAGTGACGGTAAAATCCAAATGTAAAACTTCAAGAAAGTTAAAAGAATTTCCATTTGTACAAGTAAAATCCAAAGAAATCCCGTAATTGGAAGAAGATGGTCCATAATAATCCAAAGGCAGAAATCCATGGAATAATTCACAAAAAAAGTGTGTACAAGGAAAAAATAATATTAATAAAAGTTATGTCTCGGAAGTAGAGTGAAAAGCACATCTTATTTTTCTTTTATTAATATTATTTTTTCCTTGTACACACTTTTTTTTGTGAATTATTCCATTTCAAATTAAATATGTTTTTAACTCATTTCAAAGTGTTTTTTAACATATTTCATTAGCTGTTTGCTTATATTATAAGCTCTATTTCCTATTTGGTATTATCGAGCTTTTATATCTGGCTGAGATAAGTTTATAAATATTAATTCTTTAACATTTATAATTTACTTTAATTTTACCATCTTGGATCATTTTGGTAAATTCAATTGTAATTTTCATTATATATATATATATATATATATATATATATATATATATATATATATATATATATATATAACTACTTCATTTAATCACATAAATTAATATGCGAAAGTATAAATTTATGCGTAAACTTTAAGTATTAACTTCAACAGTGCTAAATACGTAGATAGAGCTAGGTAGTAAGTTATAAAATATATATGGCGATTAAGCTACACAGACTATTCCGCGTTTCATCCTCGCTGATGAATCCTAGCGTGGATGAAACGCGGAATATTCTGTGTAGCTTAATCTCCATACATATTTTATAACTAACTACTATATATATATATATATATATATATATATATATATATATATATATATATATATATATATATATATAATCACTAGTGTGTTTATATTTATTTCATTGTTTACTTCAATCGGGAGTATAAGTTGCAGGGATATTATGAAGGGAGTTGAGCAGCAAGATGTCTGTTCACATTACACTTGAACTTCTGCATGCCAGTACAGTTGGGAAAGTAAAATCCTGGAAGGGAGTTCCAAAGTCTAGCAGTTCTGGGAAAGAAACTATTGGAATAGTAGGCTTTCTTACACGAAAGGATGTCTACTGTGTAGGGGTGGGATTTAGCTGCTTGTCAGGTTTGTCGGCGATATTTACGTCGACGAGATACCCGTGCTTGTAGTTCGCCAGAGTATTCACCATTAAAATATTTGTAGAATAGGCAGACGGATGCAACATTTCGTCAATGAGACAGAGGTTGAAGCCTGAAGGACCTATCGGGTTGATGACTAGCTTTTGAACCCTGTCCAGGATGGAGAGACTAGTAGCAGATGCACTAGCCCAAATGTGACAACAATAATCCATACATGTCTGAATGGTGGCTTTATAAAGGTACAGGATACTTTCAGACGTAAGTAAGTAGCTTTCTAGCACGGTAAAGCAGCGACCTTGACACGGTAGAGAGAGCCCAACTTCTACCTTGGCAATGCTCTCAATGTATCTGTTCCAACACATGTTTCCTATGAACGTTAGACCGAGGATTAAAAAAAAAGTACTTTCAGGTAATGTGTCTTTGGCCATTGCTGTTGGTGGCAGAAAAGGTGTCTTGTAATTATTGAAGGAAACAAGCTTAGTCTTAGCAACATTGAATGTGACCATCCATTTGTGTACCTATTCCATTACAGATTGGAGCAGAACTCAGTTTTCGGACGTATCTGGTTCTCATACAGGTAGACGATTTTGCCGAGATTTTTGTACCTTGTGGAGCGGTAAAATGATGCACCAATTTTTCGGCAGTATATGCAACAGATTTGATGCAAGTCTTCCATTCCAGGTCAGGAGTAAAAGTCAGATCCAGAATTTTGTCAAAACAGGTAGCCTGTTTTAGACAAGAGCCGTTTATATTAATTAGGGTCAAATGAGGATCCGAGCGTTTATGTCGAAACGATAAAAGATTGGTTTGAGATGCGTTAAAATTAACTAACTACTTCTTACCCCGTTGTTCCACTTGCTCAAGGTACAAAGTTTCAAACATACTGTTTGAGAACAACTTGTCCCTCAAACAATCGGTTTGTATTCCGACCTAGCATATAACAGATGCTTCTGTCGTACTACAAGCCACAAAGGGGCCACAGTTGCTTAATCTGCACGGAAGAGGACACTTGCTATTCGTAGAGACAGGACAGTTGGGACGTCTTTTACAGAATCATTCCACACGTGGCATATTCACGGACGATAGTTCATAGCTCGAATCGAACTGAGCGGACATCTCTTGACCGACGAAACAACTACATGATCATGGTCATTTTCATCTCATAGTGATGTTACCTCAAATAATAGCACGAAGCTGGATACTCCACCAGACTAGATAAATTCTTGTCCTTGAATCCAGTAGGACCAAGAGCCCAAAACGAAAGATAAACTACACCATATGAAAATGGCTAATTGGGAGGAGGAAAATTATGTTCTCAATTTCTTTACTAACTCAGTGTTTGAGAGATGAAGAACTTTAATGCAACATTCGAATATCTATGTATCTCATATAGAGTTCAAGTGTTAGCCCCAGGTAATGGGCCCCTTGATTTCTGAGAATTTCGACTAAAGTAAAATAAAGCAAAAACGGACGAACATCATATCACTGAATTGCTAACCCCACAATCAAATAATCGCTAAAGGTTAAAGTCACAAACCACGGTAGCTGACGGATTCCAGAGGTGCATTAAACGGTCGGAGAAATACGTAACTCTGGGTTGTTCCTATGTAAATAAAGAACAATAACTGTGTTATGTTTCGTTGGCGCTTTTGGATTATTCGTCATTGTTCTGTGGGAGATGACTTCATTTTACTAGGATAGGCGTTCATTTTTGTTTTCATACAAGAACTTTTGACGTATTATGGAGTTGTTTCTTTTAGACAAGTAACGAATTGTTCAAAAGAGCTGTTTCATTGCTCTACTGCTATGAAAAGTAGATCAGGTGCATTACTTATTGAACGCTCCTTGTACACGACAAAATCAACAAAAGATTGTAGAGAGAACATCTACGTAAAAATCGGACAAAAATACTGGTCAAAATATTAATACTGAAAACAAAACAAACAAAAAAAAACACACACACACACATAACAAAATGATTATTGAAAAATCTCTTTCCCACCAATCGAACGAAAAGAATTGCGTGTTAATTTTTACATATGTTTTTTTTCTATATGTTAAAAAAACTGGGAAGATAAAATCGGATATATTCTGTAAGTATTGAACCGGAGAAACGCGATTTTTTTTTTGTTCGATTCGTTGCAACAGATTTGTGAAATCCGTAGGAAGATTATCTTTTGTTGACAACGACGTTGTTATTAATTAAAGATGAAGAAATATTGAAACAGCGAAGAAAAAACATGGCGGATTTTAATTCTTCGACATCTTTATTTTCGTCTTTATTCTTCATACACATTCGAATACGTTTTAAATGATAGATTTTTATAACATTACAGATGATATATACGTACGTGTTCTTCTCGTTGCAGCCCAACTCAGCATGATGTGACACGAGGTCAGAAAGTGGAGGATGTCCAGCCAGCGCCCTTAAGAATGGCTTTACCGATGATATATAAATTAAAATAATGGTGTCGATTAGCGATTATCGGTAACTATCGGAGATATTCTGATCTCTGGCCTTGCAAAAAATTGTCTGGGCATCATCATCAGCATTCCTCGGTAAGGGCGTCTCAGGCAACACGCAATAATTTTACCCTACTCGAAAGTCAGGTGGCAAGACCTGAAGGGGACGACATCTTGGGCAGAATAGAGTACTCTGTGCAACTTTCGGCTAGATATTTTTTTTAATTCAATTTTCATCCCAAAGAAGGCACAGTGCCACTTTGAAGTGGAGGGCTACTATTAGGAACATAAGTTACAGGAATATTATGAAGGGAATTGAGCAGCAAGATGTCTATTCACATTACACTTGAACTTCTGCATGCCAGTACAGTTGGGAAAGCAAAATCCCGGAAGGGAGTTTCAAATTCTAGCAGTTCTGGGGAAGAAACTATTGGAGTAGAAGGAGTTCTCACATCTAGGGATCTCTACCGTGTAGGGGTGGGATTTATCTGCGTGTCGAGTTTGTTGGGGGTATTTACGCAGGGGGGATACACGTGCTTGTAGTTCGTCAGAGCATTCACCATTAAAATACTTGTCAAGTAGGTACACGATTAATGTTTAAAAAAAAAAAGCTACTTAATCAAGTTTTATGATTTTGGAATATATTTTTTTCTTTATTAAATTTATTTTTTTTATTCAATTAAAATTTTTTTTTTTATTCAATTTCCACCCCAAACAAAGCACAATGCCAGTGCTAGTGCCAGTGGGAAATCAGAATCCCGGAGGGGGGTTAAAATTCAAGCAGTTATGGGGAAGAAACTATTGGAGTAGAAAGCTTTCTTACACCTAGGAATCTCTACTGTGCAGGGGTGTGATTTTGCTGTTTGTCGGCGTATTACACTTCGACAGTTTCCGGATGGCGTACTACGATCCAGTTCCGGATGACGTACTACAGTTTGATAGGTACTGGGCCGGTTCCTGGCCCCGCATCTGTTGGGATAATTGTAAAGAACGGATCCTTGACAGGTACTTTCTACCAAGTCTCCAAGCAACCGAAGCAGCAAAGAAACTCATCGTTTATCATAAGAGGATGTTTACAATGCGCGCCATGTTAATAAAATCACGTGGACAATTGTTGTTTGCATGTAAAGATTTTATGTAAAGCAGAAACAGAAAACTATAATATTTTTTTTCTTGTTGTTGGATTTATTTCAAGAGATTTGTAGAATCCGGAGGAAGATTATTTTTTTTTATTATTAGAATGGTGTTACAAAAAGAATGTTTAGAAAAATTGAAACAGATGAAAAAAAAATGGCGGATTTTACTCGTATTTCTTTATTTTTTTTATATTCATCTTCACCAGAATTTATTTCAACTCATCCGACCAATCAATGATATGTACGTGACATTTGAGTGAGACCAATTCGTCGGGATGTTATGTTGAGGTGTCCGTGTCATGGGTATGTTTCTTGTATGGCTGTTACGTCCTGGCATAGCAAGCATCTTCCCGGGTGTTAAACACAATAATATCATAAGGTTAGTATGAGGTCAGCTACGTCTGTTTGACGAGTTTTCTTTTCGGGTCTTTTGTCGAAGTCTTGGCGCCATAAAGAGTCATATATATATATATATATATATATATATATATATATATATATATATATATATATATATATACTTTTGTTGGAAACTCAAACATTTAACGTCATAAATTTTTAAACTCATTGAATCACAAAATTTATATATATATATGACGACATACCAGTTTCTGCTGTTAATCACTTCTGGGGGATTCTTCAACCATCTTGGTGAACTGGACCTGTTTTAAGGAAGATGTTTCATAAGACATAGACGAAGACTTTATAGGATTTTATTTATTTTATTCACAACCAGATATGCGTCACCGCAGAAGGGAGTGATCGATAGACTCTCGGCTTGTTGGAATTTCTATGTCTCCTTTATGAGGGGAGACCCGTTGAGTCCATCCGTCTTTCTTGGGGTCTTCAATTCAACTCAACACTATGCTTTCGCCAACTGGAACACGCGAAATGTGACACGTCACGTCCGGTCCCTGTTTGCATAATTTCTGGTGCAAACTGACCGGTCACACAGTTTGACAAAGTTGGCCAACCTGTCAAACCATGCCGACTCAAATCTCTGTTGGCCACTCATTGCTAAATGGATAGATAGATAGATAGATAGACAGACAATTCACTGTAAGATAGATAGATAATCATATAGAACGACAGATAGATAGATAGATAGATAGATAGATAGATGTGTCGTAACCGCCTCTGGGAGCGGTGGAGCTCTCCATTAGGGGGGGGGGTTGAGATCCCGGAAACACTGAGTAAAGCCGGGCAACTATGCTGGTATTAACTGTTAAGCATTATTGGGTGTCCGGGCAGCGACGAGTACCCTAGCTGAAAGGGTGCATTTATTGTGTTTTTTGTAAAAGAGACATATACTTTTATTGTTTGAGAAAAATATAATTTCGTTCTTAGTTTGGCGAAACTCAACCCAAGGATGCCTGGCTTTCTGAGCACGAGATCAGACCAAGGGTCAAACTGTCAACCCCTTTGGAGCATGTGAATGGAATTTAGTTGTCATCGCAGATTCTTAAATAATGTAAGGCATCGGGACGTCCACGGAATGATGTGCTGATCGATGATTGATTTAGCGGTTTAACCTAACCAACCCTTTCCTCGAAATATAAGCAAATGCCCGCGCCAAAACTCAGATTGGAGCCGAATCTCGAGAGAGGTAGACACTACCCAAAGAGACGCCACCCCCCTCGACTGCCGCTGTGTGTTTTTGGTGTAATGAGATTGAACTGAACAATTGTACTTATGTAACACACTTGTAAATTTCGTGAATTAATTTGAAAACATTCGAAACATCTGTGTTTGTCTTCTTTTGGCTTGCATAAGAAGCTAATTATTTTCAGCGGACGCTGGCATATCAAACCGATTAACGAGGCCTGCAACGCGGAAGAATCCCATAAAGAACTCTCGGAAGAAAGACGATCACGACTATTGCGACTTCGACGTGGTCAGAGGTCACCTAGATAGATATATGGATGAACAGATAACAGGCAATTAAAAGCTAGCAGAATCAGAAAGAGCAATGTACTCCAAGTAAGAATGGATGAAAAAGAAAGATGAAGAAGTTTAAGAGTCGATTTCTCATTGAGAAATGAGCCACCCGTAAATATCCTAGGAAAAAGGGGCATGCCTGCGATTGAATT